>NW_024065937.1:292222-555460 GCF_011947395.1 Colletotrichum karsti
ATAAACCCCAGTCCTGCGGGGGCAATTTGGCCGCCGGCCAACTCCACTCGCCCCCCCCCCCCCCCCCCCCTCCATCTCCTTCTTCCCCTGGAGTTTTCTTGCATATGCATGCCGACTCCGCCATGGAATGAAAAAAAGATCTCGAAGGCCACGTGAAAACAGCGCAGCGAACGCCACAAAACATACCTTGTCGAAAGAGCTCTTGAAGCCGCGATCCTTCTTTGCACTGTAATCCCACTCGCGATCCACGATTCGGAATGCAATGTCCTCATACGGGGGGCCCGCGATGAAACGAATGAGGCACGTGTCCTCCTCCCCTGCAGCAGCAAAGGACTCTCCCCTTTTCCGGCCGTGTTCTCGAATGATTTTGAAAGTGGGCGCCTTGGTCTTGTCGATCAGCTCTGGGTAGAAGATGTTGAACTTGTAGCCCTGGACCACCTTGGGCGGCGGGTTGTCGTGGTCGTAGTGCGTCTGGTTGTACTTGTTCCATTCGTAGCCCATCTGGACGCGGTTGAAGTACTTGGGCTTGCGTGGTCGATACTTGTCCGCCCACTGCGGCTTCGAGGCACTGGGTACAGCCTCCTCGGCAGTGAAGATCTCCTCGTCCTCGCTGATACCACGGGCGACCTCTCGATCGTAGAGGGCCTTGGTGGCCTGGGAGAAATCTTCGTTGCCAGTCTGCGCGAATCGAGCCGTTCCTGGTGGCGCACCGCCTTGGAGCCCGGATGAAACAGACACTGCCTTTGTTTCGGCCCTGCTGGGCTCAGATGACAGGTTCCTGACTGCTGCAGGTCCAGGAATAGACTCGCTCTGCATAGCTTGCTGGCCTAGAGCCCTGGCCTTTTCCGGGTCCTGCAGCTTAAGCATGGCGGCCTTGTTCGCCATGATGGCATCGCACACCTTCTTGAGCTTCGCCTTGGCCTTCCACACAAGCAGGCTGCGCAGGAGCTGCTCCCAGTAGTCGACGTCGATGTCATCGTTGGAGCGGAGCTTGGTCTTGATCTGAGATTCCAGGGCCTCGAGTTGCTCGTACGTTTTGGGGCGCAGGATCTTGTCGACGTCTTCCGACACTGTGCTGACGACCCGAGCGTCTGGCCCTTGTGGTTTCAGCTTCTGCCGCCTGTCGGCACAGATTGTTTGCAACGACTTCCAATATTCGCGGTTACGGCCGTTGGTCTCGAGGGTGTGGTAGGACGTGATGTCAGAATCAAGCTCTTTCAGCTGTGATTCGTCGAGGCCCTGGAGGACGTTATCCGGGGAGGGCACGTTGATGTGCAGGTCGGCATCATCGTCGTCGAAGACGTCCCGATCGGTATCGATAAAGCGTAAATTGAATGCGAGCAAGTCAATTGGCTTGGCTCGGCCTTCCCGAACGCGAATGTCCGCCTTCTTCTTGGCCTGTTTCAAAACGAACTTGTCTTCGTCGGCGACAAACTGACGAGACTGTTCATCCTGGGTCATGTAGCTCGAGCTCGTGTTGGTTCCGTTGTTGTTCTGGCGGGGTCTCGAGGAAGATTGCGAATTGGAGGGCTTCGAGATGCGGTTGTTGGGATCGCGCCGGGGCGAAGTGATGCTTCTTTCTCGCTCGCGGTCTCTGCGACTGGGGGATCTGCGCCCAGAGTTGAGCATGGCTCTGCGGCCCGGGTCCATGTTTGCGTCGATCGTAAGGTTAGTCGGCGGGGCGGGTATCACGTTGAGGGTATCTTTGTTGTCGTTGAAGTTGAAAGAGGGAAGAAAAAATAGAAATCGCGGCTGCACTTTTGGATCTTGTTGTCGATGCCTGTCGCGCCTTCAGACGGAAAGAAGCTTATCGGGAGAGAACGCAGACGTCAGTGCTGCTTATCAGCACGTGACTCATATCTTGTGTGGGGCATATTCGGCCCAACATCGGATGGCAGCTCTCGGTAAGCCCCGCTCCGGTCATCTACCGAGACTCACCGAGATCTAGCCCCTTCACCGAGCGAACCAAGATGTCTCACCTTGGGCTGGCCGGGAGATTCTGCCGAGCCAGTTACAGCGGCTCCTTGCGTCTCTACCCCGCTGACTTATCAAGATCTGGGCACTAAATCTCCACCAAGCCAGGGCCCTGGGACGCTAAAGCGCCCTGAAAGCGCAGATGCACGTCCAGATCTCCCGATTTCAGGAACATGATGACGCACAAGACATCGGCCGATCGCAAGCTCTTCCCCAACTAAATGGCATCGTCCTCTTTTTTCAAGCTCCTAGCAAGCTAAGAGAATTGACTGTAATGTAGTGAGTTACATAGGTAGAATATCCATTGCGTTTCAGAATTTGCTGGTAGATCCTATCCAGCAACTTCCTTCCAATCCCATCATTCCCATGCTTCTTTGTCGCGTCCTGCTGTCCACCAAGACGCGTCTTCCACCTGCTGCTTTCTTTCCGTACTTCACCACCTCTGTGTTTGCCCCTCGCAGTCAATCTTGCTTCACCTCCAGACCATTCTCCTTAACAATGCCGCCGAAGCAGAAGCGTAAGTCCACGGCTACGGCCGAGTCCAGCGACTCGGGACGCAAAAGGACAAAGACCGAGCAGAACGGCAGCGCATCTTCCGACCCGTTGCGCCAACCGCACCCCTTCCACAAGGATGCCGAGAAGCATGGAATCGTTCTTCGAAAGTTCTATCCTCACGAGATGAGCAACGACCGGGCACGAGCCTACAACGACAACGAGATTCCCCGCCCCATCGAGGAGCTGACGGCCGCTCTTGAGGAAACCTCCAAGGCGCGCAAGAAGGTCGAGGTCAAGGATGCCGCGGTTCACTGGTTCAAGATGGACCTGCGGACGACAGACAATCGATCGCTGTCCCTCGCCAGCGAGAAGGCCAAGGAGGCTGGCGTGCCTTTGATCGCCATGTACATCATCAGCCCCCAAGACTTCGAGGCGCATCTGACGGCTCCTATCCGCGTCGACTTCATGCTCAGGACCCTGCATGTGCTGAGGGAGGATCTTGCCAAACTCGACATCCCACTCTACGTCGAGACCGTTGAGAAGCGCAAGAGAATTCCCGACAGAATCGCCGAGCTCATGGGCCAGTGGGGGGCCAGTCACCTGTTTGCCAACATGGAGTACGAAGTGGACGAGCTTCGGCGGGAGGCCAAGATGGTCCGTATGTTTGCTGACAGGGGCCTTTCATACGAAGTTCTACACGATACGTGCGTTGTTCCCCCGGGCCAGCTGACGAGCGGAGCGGGCAAGCAATACGCCGTCTACTCTCCCTGGTTCCGCGCATGGGTCCGCCACGTCCACGAGAATCTTGACCTTCTAGAACTCTACGACCCCCCGGCGAAGAACCCTTCTAGCGCGAGAAAGAAGTTTGGCGAACTGTTCGACACGGACATCCCGGAGGAGATTGAGGGCAGGTCCCTGCAAGACGACCAAAAAAAGCGTTTCCGCGCCTTCTTCCCACCGGGCGAGCATGAGGCACGAAGCCGATTGGAGAAGTTCTGTGAGGAGAAGGTCGGCCAGTATCATAACAAGCGCAACATCCCCTCCGACGCCGGGACCTCATCTCTCTCCGTCCACTTGGCCAGTGGTACCATCAGTTCGAGGACGTGCGTACGGTACGCACGAGACAGAAACAAGACCAAGAAGCTGGACGCTGGGAATGAAGGCATCCGGGTATGGATCAGCGAGGTCGCATGGCGAGACTTCTACAAGCACGTCCTGGTCAACTGGCCATACGTGTGGTACGTTCTCCTCCCTTTCTCTGAGACGCCATGATCACTAACGGCACCATTAGCATGAACAAACCCTTCAAGCCCGAGTACGCAAACATCGAGTGGTCTTACGAAATGGACGAGTTCAAGGCATGGTGCGATGGGAAGACCGGCTTTCCCATCGTCGATGCGGCGATGCGTCAGATGCATGAGATGGGCTGGATGCATAACCGATGTCGCATGATCGTCGCCTGCTTTCTTGCGAAGGATCTCCTCATCGACTGGCGCATGGGCGAACGCCACTTCATGGAGAACCTCATCGACGGCGACTTCGCCTCCAACAATGGTGGCTGGGGGTTCTCAGCGAGCGTTGGTGTCGATCCCCAGCCGTACTTCCGCATCTTCAACCCCTTGCTTCAGAGCGAGAAGTTCGATCCTGACGGAGACTACATCAGGAAGTGGGTTCCGGAGTTGAAGGGTGTCAAGGGCAAGGCTATTCATGATCCGTACGGCCGCGGCGCCGGCCCCCAGGCGAAGAAGGCGGGTTACCCTCAACAAATGGTTGAACACAAGGGTTGTCGTGAGCGGGCGTTGTCGGCGTACAAGCATGGACTGGGTAGAGACGACTTGTGATCTCCAGTGCTGGTGCAGCCAGGCGGCGACGAGTAACGCCGTGTACATTTACGGAGGCTCTGTTGGGCATGTCATGATACCGATTGCGCAACGAATGATTCCTATTGCCTTTGCGGTTGACCTACCGATTCCCGGTCAAGTTCTTGTGACATTTGTAAGGCAGCCGCAACCTTGATTCCAGCACGCCGCCATGGGTACAACACAACACCGTTCAAACGACTAAGAGTCAGCCTCAGTTTCTTTCCCGGTCTAGTCCGGCGGCACTGTTCCGGCATCTGCATTCGGGTGGTAGCACCACGCATGTCTCATGGGCCGCAAGCGCAGGCGCCAAGCAGCCAAGAGCCGAACTCTCCGATGGCTTGCAGTATCAAACTCTGATGAAGAATTGTAATTTTCGACTGCGTTCTAACGGAGTGAATATGGATTTGATCGAGTAACTCTGTTGACCCTCGTCACGCCATCAGTTGACGAAGTTGTGGGCATCATCGCGCCAGGAACTGCAGGCCCTCAAAGCCGAAGCTCGTGGTATTGAATGCCACTCTAAGCTCATTTAAGCATCATCCGTTACTGGTGGAAAGGCGAATAAACTACATCAAAACCTTTTGGTACCGAACGGCTCTTAAATTGTAGTCATGTGTCCCAATGCCTTCGTCCGATGGCCCGATGCAACCTCGGAGGCTGGCACTCCGGCTCGACCCAGCCTTTAAAATTGATTCTTCCCACGACGACAGTGCCCGTCTTCCCGTTCCTGGAAATGAAATCGGTGCCGATTGGCCGCATTTGCTGAAGGTCACCTGGATGCCGACCCCGGCACATACGTGATCCCAGCGAACCGGTCCGACGTTGCGTCCTCTCCCCTTGAAGTCTCAACGACGACTGCGGCTCCTTTCATCCCGGGTACCAAAAGAGAAAACCAAACGAAGGATCCATGAGGCTATAATATCGACCCGTGTACTTAACTGTTCATAGCGCAGGCGAATACCATGAAAGTTGTGTTCGAACGGCACCTACCGAATCGGTAATGATCCATCAACCCGTCTGCAACATCACGGGGCTTCCTGGCTTTGCTCATGAAAGGGGAAAGGTGCCACGGAGTGGAGGGTTCCATGATGATACCATCGCGTGGGGAAGACGGCCCAACGGGATGGCACTGTGGTTTTGGCATTTGCGTGGCCCTCGAGATCTGATATATAAACGACGGCAGCCAAGGCCCCCTCCCGAACCAAGTGCTTGTTTCTGCAGCCCTCTACTCAGTCATAGTTCGATACCAAGCCAAGATGAAGTGCCTCATCGCTCTCGGCGCTCTCGTTAGCGCAGCGGCCGCTCAAGCCGGCGCGTACGCACAATGCGGCGGCCAAGGCTGGTCCGGAGCAACAACCTGCGTCTCCGGATACACCTGCACCGTGTCGAACCAGTGGTACAGCCAGTGTCTTCCCGGCTCCAGCCCGCCTCCGGCCGGAACGACTTTGGCGACTACGACCCGTGCATCGACGCCGAGCTCGACACCGGCGCCCGGTGCTGGTGGATGGAAGTGGTTCGGTGTTAATGAGGCTGGTGGCGAGTTCGGCGAGAAGGTTCTGCCCGGTACTTGGGGCAAGGAGTTCATCTTCCCTGACCCTGCTACCATCACTGTGAGTATCCGGATTGCAGTTACGTGGAGGAATTTTGTACATGCTAACGGATGAGAAGACCCTTCGCGGCCAGGGTTACAACACCTTCCGCGTGCAGTTCAAGATGGAGCGCATGACCCCCAGCGGTCTCACCGGCGGCTTCAACAACGCCTACCTCCAGAACCTGACGACGGTGATCAACCACATCACCAACAGCGGTGGCTGGGCCGTCCTGGACCCCCACAACTACGGCCGCTTCAACGACGCCATCATCACCGACACCGCGGGCTTCCAGACGTGGTGGAAGAACTTCGCGACGCAGTTCAAGAGCAACAGCAAGGTCATCTTCGACACGAACAACGAGTACAACACCATGGACCAGACGTTGGTGCTCAACCTGAACCAGGCCGCGATCAACGGCATCAGGGCCGCGGGCGCCACCCAGTACATCTTCGTCGAGGGAAACCAGTGGTCCGGCGCGTGGAGCTGGACTACCGTGAACGACAATATGAAGGCCTTGACTGACCCGCAGAACAAGATCGTCTACGAGATGCACCAGTACCTCGATTCCGACAGCTCGGGTACCTCCACCGCGTGTGTGTCGACCACCATCGGCGTCGAGAGGGTACAAGCTGCAACTGCCTGGCTGAGACAGAATGGAAAGATTGGTATCCTCGGAGAGTTTGCTGGTGGTGCGAACTCTCAGTGCCAGACTGCTGTCAAGGGTCTCTTGGATTACCTCAAGGCCAACAGTGATGTGTGGACTGGTGAGTCTAGACTCTTTCCAAGGCCGTTTCATGTCATACTAACAAATTCAGGGGCTCTTTGGTGGTCGGCTGGGCCCTGGTGGGGCGATTACATCTACAGCTTCGAGCCTCCTAGTGGCACGGGATACACGTACTACAACAGCCTGCTCAAGAACTATGTTGCATAAGGGGTTGAGGCAGGAGAGGTGTGTCTAACTCGGGAAATCTCTAAAAAGACGTCTGGAGTCAGTTACATTCTGAAATATTGTTCATTACTTCGTTGTACATATTAAACCCGTATATACTGATCATCATCTTTTGATTGGATGAAAGAGCCGTGATCCAAGCCTCTCGGGGGAATGTTGATGCGTAAAATCAGCACGAAATATCATCATGAACTTGAGCATGCGTGTGAAATACACTGTCTGTAAGTTTTGTCGCAATCATGACAATACTGCTGTGTTGATGGGCTGGAGAGCCGACATTGCCGGAAGCCCGTCCGGTGGCACCGACATGCCCCACAAATACCGGTCTCAGGCCGGGTCCGATGAACTCGGCTCTCGGCGTCAGAGTGGGGCTTACCACCGCGCACCCTTGCGGTGCAACTGATACCGTAATGGAGACCCGGATGATCGCAAAAATGGTATATCTTTGTCCGAGATTTCATGCCGTCAGCGAGCCATTCGTGTCAAATGCAGGTTTACCCAACGCCTCAAACACCGGAAACAGCTGAATCGACCGCCACCCGAATGCCTCGGGTGAGTAGCACTAGTCCTTTACCGGCTCCACAGCGCTTCTCATTTCAGATACCTCAAACTACTGCAGCCATACTCTCAAAGCTCCCGACCTGTCTGCAGAAAGCCTGAAGATTCGCTGTTGTCATCACCCAGGAAAACCGTTCGTGTGGATCTCGGAGCGCGTTTCCACCGTCCACGAAAGTTTTGGTCGATGTTGAGAAGCCAGTTCTGGCGCCGGTCAAGTCTTCTAGGTCATCAGATTCCGCATAACGGCAATGAATCCGACGAGATTTCTCTGCCTCGTTCCACTCTTCTGGGCCATCATCGTCGGAGCCTCCTCGGTCGACGGTCCACCAACCTGCGCTGTATGCTACGGTGTACCCTGAAATAGCTAGTACGTGAACAACGATGACTGACCGAAGAATAGGCACCATGTATCGAAGAAGGCCTGAACAGGACGTCATGTCCCCCATCAAGCCAGGCTTGTTTTTGTCATGACGAGAGGTTCATGAACTCGGTCGAGGGGTGCGTCGTGCAGAACTGCCGGCCGATTGATGCTTTAGGTAACACTCAACACCACATGCATATTGGCCTACTACTTGTCGAGATAGTGCTTGCTTACACGATACAGCTGCTCAGAATTATACATGGACAACATGCGGGTTCCCTCTCGAAGACGACTTCACCAAGACAAAAGTCCCCCAGCTTGTCATGTTCTTTGTGTTGCCAACTCTATCAATCATCATCCGAATGGCAATCAAGGCCACTCGGGTTTCTACATGGGGAGCTGACGACACGTTCATTCTAATAGCATATGTAAGCGAAGTTCTCTATGTATGTAAACGCAAGCTGAATCAAATTGCAGTGCTTTATCATCGGATTTATTCCAACGAGTGTATTTGGCAAGTATATCCTTCGGCAGTCTTATAACTCAGCTAACGATCATCAAGCGGGAGAAAACGGGGCCGGCAGGGATATGTGGAAGCTCACTCCCAACCAGATCACGAATTACTTCATGGTGCGTCGCAATCTGGGCTCCAAAGCAATCAGCGGCTAACTTTCGGCAGTCCGTATACATCGGGCAGGTTCTCTACACCTTCACGATATGTCTAGTGAAAGCGTCAATACTCTTTATGTACCTCCGCATCTTCCCAGGCGAAACCTTTCGGGCCGTCCTATGGGGTACACAAGCCTTCAACGCGGCCGTCGGGATTTCAGTCACCATCGTCGGCGTCTTTCAGTGCCATCCTATACACCTGGCTTGGACGGTTTGGCGCCAAGACGGGCAGAGCCAGGGATGGTGTATGAATTACATCCTCATCGGCGTCATTCATGGGGGAGTACAAGTCGCTCTGGACGTGTGGATGCTCATCTTACCGGCGTCCCAAGTACTGGGCCTGAACATGCGTTGGAAAAAGAAGTGTGCCGTGTTCTTCATGTTCAGCCTGGGTATTTTGTAAGTTTCTCCTGTACAGGCGGGAAGTATTGTGCAGTGGCTAATGTTGATGACCTCTCAGTCTCACGGCGGCGAGTGCAGTTCGCTTTGGCTTCCTACTGAAATACCAAGAGGGGACACACAACTTCACGAGTATGTGCACCTAGTTTCGAATATTCCTTGTGCGATGTGACTGATGCAATCTCTAGCCGATTCATACCCCTTGGCCGTATGGTCGAATATTGAGCTGAGCGTGGCTGTGTTCACGGCTTGTATACCGAGTATTAGGAAGTTCCTCGTCAGATTTGTCTTCAAAAGTCTGGGAGAGACGACGAATGTTCAACTCGATCAAGGTCAAGATAGAAGCTCGAGAAGCACCAGCAAGAGATCAATACGGCATGCCGCGGACTCGGTGGAGGATAGCTCACCACGGCTATGACTACCGGGACGCAAGGCAACGGGTGGAGATGGATGGTAACGATAGTCCAGAGCCTTTATTAAACATCACGGTTGGTATTTAAATTGGTATCGTTGTGAATATTTTCCTTTTTCCACTTCACGTACATGTACTATCGTGCATCCACGATGCGCTCTCGTAGCACCTGAATGGCTTGAATCTGTTCATCGTATGCCCTCCCCTCTTTCATCAGAGACGTTGTTACCCAGAATTCGCACAAGACCCCACGAAGGTCGTCGTCTTCGTCTCGGCGCCCCGATACGCGTAGCTCGGCCGGCAAACCCAAGAACTTCTCAATCATTTCGAACTGGTGTTGAATGACTTGATACAATATCTTCGCCTGCAAACCAGCCTGTCGGACCAGAAATCCGGCCAGGCGTAGTCCGGGTAGAACAGGAGGGCTACTCGGGGTAACGGGAGAGGATAGTGGCAGTGAAAGGGTGTCGGGGTCGTGACTGCCTTGTCGTGACTGTTCGTGCATGTTGGCGAGATGAAGATTGAAGAGATTGACGATGCGAAAGTAACAGGACTCGAGGCCGAGAATGCATACGAGGTTAGAAGGGATGTGAACATCGTCCTCGCTTCTTATGGATGGGCTCTTGGTCGAGCTTGATGAAGCTGATGGAGGGCTTCCGCCAAGCAGGTCCTGGAGAATTTCGAGGTATTTTTCAGTGTTATTGAGAGCGTCTCCAAACGCATCTCCAAAAGTGCTGCAGCCATTTGTCCCTGTCAGGCCTCTCTGTGCTCCAGTAGTCGTCTCTAGTGAAGGATGGATCTGTCTGTCCAACTGCTTGCATAGATCCAGGTTCAGCTGACATAGCCGCATGTCACATTCCGTCCACCGGGGCATGCGACAAAAATGGGCATTCTCGCCGAAACTTTGTCGTTGCCGTTCCACTCGTTGCGATCCAACATTTGGGTCCTTGGCAACTCGACGAGGGAGTGAGCTCTCGGGAGCAGAGACTTCGAACGACTCAATAATGTCGTCGTGATAGTCTTCCGGCAAGAGATGACGGTCGAAGTCCGATACTGTGAGGTTGTCTTCATCGTTTGTTGCGTCTGTCCTAATGTCGTGAGGGTTCAGGGGCGGCAGGTATTGACCTCCGTCGTTACCCAAAAACCATAACAAGCTGCTAGTGTCCCCAGCTGTGGGATTCATGTCCAGCATCGTATCCGTCGGGTCTCTACGTGAGCGGGACTCGGTCGTCCTCGTCTGCCCACTGGAGGGCTGGCTTGACGATATGGATATGCGTTGAGATGAGCCATTTTCGCCTGTGGATTTCGCAGAAAAGCCTCGAGGTCGTGTATAGCCTTTAATACAGGGCACATCGGCTCTCGCACAACGACCGCAGGGTTGTCCGGCCTTGTGATTGAGCTGGGGTGGGCATCGCAGCTTTTGTTTCTTGCAGCGGTCGCAAGCCGACCGCTTGGCTGTCGCGAAATACGATATCGATGCCATACGATATTCTTAGGCATGGGAATCCGCGAGGTACGCTCACATGATTTGATCAGAAGCGGGAAAAAACGTACGATGCCGGTGTGGTTATGTTAAATTCGACATGGTATGGTTCGTGGTCAAATGCGTCGTGGAAGCATATGTCGCCGATCTGGGGCTGTAGACTTTTCTCCAGCTGGGGGAGAAATACACTTAAGTTCGGCTATGGCCTTGAAACAAGCACGAAGGCAAACATGTAAGAACGGCAGAACAGTATGTCGTGTTTACCGGCCGACGCTGTCGACAATCATCGAAAGGGGGACTAGTCGCTACGCCCGTCTACCACATACAAAGCAAATACGGACACATCATGCAGGAGACGCTACTATTCTGAGCCGCACGGGAATTCTTCTGTGGCATTCTCTGTAACACTACACACCCGAGACCGAGGTTCTGCCATCATCCCATCTTTTTAAACATCCGGAAACGAGAATGATATTTTAAAGTGAGGGGGCGAGCTCGGCTAGGTTCGATTGAGTCACGAACTTCAGACAACCACTGTATGAAGCAGACTGATTCGCCGAGCGATCGAAATTCTCGGCCGGAAAGACGGCAGGCTCATTATCACTTGGCAAAATGAACTTCAGATGTTGTCAGGCCGCCCGAACCATCGGAGACAGCTCGTCGGTACTCAATTTGAGATGGAAACCACCAGCTTCTCACCCTTAACCTCTCCCCTCTGTAACATCTCCAAGGCGTCGATAACACCCTCAAAACGACCACCCACTTCCCGAATTGGCTGCGTCGTCAACCTTCCTTCGTCCAATGCCGGTTGCAGTTCGCGAGCCCAACGAGCAACGACGGCGTGTAATCCCGGATTAGCCTTCCGCGAATAAACCGGATGACCCAGATCAACGTCACGGTCCTGCCCCTCGAAGCCCATGACAACCTTAAGCGCGACAGATCGACGGGCCACCCAAGCATCCGGGATGGCCTCGAGACAAGCATAGCGACTGCCGACGCGAGCTAGAGACGCGAAGCAGACGGCGGCGGACTCAGCATCGGTGATACAATCGAGAGCGTGTTTGATAGCCGCACCGCCCGCAATGCTTTTGACATCCTGGGCGCAGGTTGGCGACGTGTAAGAGGCCGTCCCCACCGCGCCAAGCCTCATAGCTAGAGGTGCCGACTTGCTCGAGCACACGGCAATCGGAGCGTAACCTGAGCTGTGCGCCGGGTCCGGCCGGTTCAGTTTATGCCCTCAACTGATTCAAGAGGGAAAGGTCGAAGACAGTTATGCGGGGAAGGAAACGAAACGGGCAAAAAGGACTCACAGTCTCAGCATCTGAATCGCCATGAGGCCCGTGGCAGTGGCACCGCCGTAAACTAACACGGGGAGTTGTTTCTCGGCAGGCAAAGCCGGCATGCCGGGCAGGTTCAAAGCTTCCGGGTCGGAAATAGCCAGAGCAGCGGTGCCCCATCCAATAGCGCCAAGTCCAGCAGCTTGCGTGTCGGACATCGAACCCGGAACTCTAAGAAGATGTCGGGAATCGACGACGACGTATTCTGAAAAGGCTCCGTTGTTGGGATTGTTCGGCCGGTAGGGAAAGTCGGCGCCGGCCACCCTCGTGCCGACTGAGTGCATTGCCTCGGGCTCCGCTTCGACGATGATACCGCAGAAGTCGCATCCGACTGAGTTATCTTCCATGAAGAAGTGAGTGACCATCTTGAAGTCAGTGGGGTTGAGGCCCACGGCCAAAACGCGAACGAGTACATGATGAGGCGTCGGTAGGTCAGGCGGCATGGGCCTGGACTGGGCGACGATCAATGGGAGGCCGGATTCCGCGGAACCTTTCTTGGACTGAACGACCGCAGTCTGGCAGGTCGCTGGTGGTTTCATGATTGGTCGATTGTACTAGTTCTCCTTCTGAATCTCTTACACAAGTATGCCCTAGACTGGAGTTGGAGTCCAGTCAGAGGAATTATATCTGAGCCAAGTCAAGAACCAGTTGCAAAGAAGATGACAGGAGAATTGCTGGCTCGCTTGAAATTTACCGGAAGCTGACAACGGGGCAATTTTGGCCGTAAAGAATCGCCGGGCAGAACCACTTTGAGGGTTTGGCTCTTATCATCTCCGACTTCACGAGTAGCAACGCCGAGTTGACACCGCGCGCGGCGTGAGACTGACTCGGAGGTCGACTTGCCTGAATTGGAAACCGATACCGAATGTTTGCTCTGCCGGTCTCCACACCTCCGGCCCGGCCCTAAAATTGGGTCCGGTCTGGATGCAGGGATGCCCTTCCGGCGTTACTTTCCGCTGGTCATGTTTGCTCAGGATACAGCTACTTCGACCATTGGCCCAGACGCTCGTTAGATTCCAGACCAAAGCGAAAGTCTTGTATTTACCAGTTTTTCAGTTACGTCTAAGGGCCGCAGAACTTGCCGTTTGTCACTGGGAGATCGCCGAATGTGAGTGTGAGGCGTAGATCCAGATCGATCTGAACTCTCTGCGTCTCTTTTCCTGAACTTTGGAAGCCAGTGGGCGAGACTGCAACATTCCTCCACCGGTATCATTTTCTTTTTGGGAACGACAGTTCGACAAATCATTCAATGCATTCAGCACCAGGCGTATTAGCCTATCTGGCTGCAGCTGTGGCAGGCGTTTTGGCGCATGTGAGCTATTTCCGCAACGGCGAACACCACAGACACGGGAAAGGATATCTTCAAGCGGCTTTTGTTGGCGTTTTAATTGTATCAACGACACACCGCTATGCTACTACAGCAACTTGGCTCTCATCTATCGGCTCTGGCTTGTCTGTGTTGGCATGTTTTCTCACGGGCACCTACGGCAGCCTCCTCGTATACAGACTGCTGCTGCACCCTCTCAACAGATTTCCGGGCCCTTTCACAGCACGCTTTGGCGATATTCCCTTCTCAATCTGTCTCGCTCGGGGTCACGACCTGCACAAACAAACCCTTGATCTTTACGAGACTTACGGGGCATTCGTGCGCATCGGATCTTCCACGTTGATGTTGGCGCACCCACTTGCCGTACCGGCTATCCACGGACCCGAAAGTCGTTGCCACAGAGCATCTATGTACGACTTTGAGCAGCCCAATCTAGGCATCGCGACAAGGAATGAGGAGGTTCATGCAGCGAGGCGCCGTGTCTGGAGCCGAGGATTCGGTGAGCGAGCGCTCCGCGGTTACGAAGACCGCGTCGCCGTCTACGTTCAGATGGTTCTTGCGCGTCTCTCAACTAGCAAAGAGCAGGCAGTCGATACCGCCCGGCTGATGGAACACTTCGCGTTCGACGTCTTGGGTGACCTGGCCCTCGGAAAAGACTTTGGCATGCTCCGAGACGGTGGGCACCCGGCCATTGAGCAGCTGGTGAAAGGGATGGAGATTATGGCTCTGCGTCTCCCTATGTGGCTACTGCGGTTGATGGTTGACATCGCGCAGCCGCTAGTTCCAACAGAGGAGAGCACAGGGTTCCTGGCTTTCTGCCATGCGAACCTGGACAGGATGATGACTGACGAGAAACGGTTCGAGCGTCCGAGTTTGATGGCGCCTCTGCTGGCACATTACGAAAAACTGCCACCGATACAGCGAGACATCTCGATCCTGAGAAATGACTGCCGTTTCGCCATTATTGCTGGGAGCGACACTGTAGCTGCGACACTTGCCTTCATATTCTTCTACCTAGCTAGGCATCCAGAGCATGTAAAGAAGCTGCGGGATGAGTTGTCTCCATTGCGAGAGACAAACGACCACGAGAAAGATCGGCAGTTCAGCCATCGAGGCATCATGGGCGCGGAACATCTGAACGCGGTCATCAACGAAACTCTCCGCTTGCACCCTCCTGCGTCGACAATCATGCGCATCACGCCACCCGAAGGCTTGACGGTGGGCGATACTTTTATACCTGGGAACATGACAGTTTTCTCATCGCAGTATGTCATCGGTCGGTCTGAAGCTGTGTATGAGAGAGCGGCAGACTTTGTTCCCGAGAGGTGGTACTCTCAACCGAAGATGATCAAGGAACGGGCTGGCTATGCTCCGTTTTCAACCGGTAAGTCATGTCGCTTGGTGGCCAGCACACGTTGGTACTCTCAACTAACCAGCTCGGTTGTTGCTACAGGACATCACAGTTGTCTCGGACGACCTCTTGCTCTTATGGAGATGCGACTGCTCCTTGCCGAGTGCGCTTGGAGATATAATGTGTCATTTGCAGCGGGTTTCGACGACGTCAACTTCCTGAACACAGTGGAGGACTGCATGTCGTGGCACATGGGCAACTTAGACTTGTGCTTCACGGAAGTTCAGCATATCTAATAGACCTTGAAATGACCCTTAAAGCCAGTGTTTAGCTGCTATGTCTCTCATGTGTGTTCTGTTTCTGTTTGATATGACAGAACGCCAATTAAGGTCACCCGCCCGACGCGTAAGTACAAGTCACGCGGCACGACATGAACGTCGACGAAGACGAAGAAGTTACTCAAGTTCATCGAAATTACTGTGAAATTTGGTCATTGAGAATTACAAAAAGTCCTTCACTTGTTCCTCACTCCAATCCCAAAACTTGGCAGCATTGCCGTTACCGCCCTTCTCTTCTGGTCGAGTTGCTTCAAGCAAGTCCTCGCGTATCGGGTACTGGCGACCCCAGGGAACAACTAACTCAGAAGCACATTAGCCAAACGCCATCACTCAGATGTAAGTCAACACATACCCCAGCTTCCCGAGTCTTTCATAGTCAGGTCCAACGACAGTGCGCCGTACAACTCGACATAGGCACCATAGACGGGCGGGTACAACGCCATAGCTTTCAGAGCACTCCGAAAGACGAATCCAGCCTCTCGGTACAGCTCAGACGCCAGGTGGCCCGGATTGACCGGCACGCTCATGATGCCGTCGGCCGCATGGCGCCGTGCATATTCAACGCCGTGCAACCAGTTACCCGCCTTACTCAGACCATATCGCTCAAGCGGGGACATGAGGGGCCAGTAGTTGACGTAGTCCGACGACAGCCCGCGTGACTTCTCACCGATGGTTTCCGTGCCCATGGATGAGACCCAGACGACACGAACGTCGCCCTTCTTAGTCTCAGATTGGCTTGCGGTGTCTTTTAAGACGGGAGTCAGCAGCCTTGTGAAGAGAAAAGGACCGAGAACGTTGACGCCCATGTGCATCTCATGACCCTGCGCGGTCTTAGTCTCGCCTTTGGTATCGTTGAGTGCTTGGACGGCGGCGTTGTTGATGAGTGCATGGAGACGTTTCTCTTGTGTTTGGAATCGTTGAGCAGCGGTGCGAACGCTGGCAAGATCGGCTAGGTCAAGATGCAGAAAGACGAGAGAACCGGTTGACCCCGGCCAAGCCTCTCGAATGGCGGCAATAGCGTCGTTTGCCTTGGTCTCAGAGCGTGCAGCGACATACACTTTGGCATTCTTGGAGTAAAGAAGCTGGGCTGTTTCCTTTCCCACGCCCGAGTTGGCACCGGTGACAATGTAAACCTATGAGATTGCTATGTTACCTTCTGTTGATAGGAATCGCGAAGCAACAAGCTCTTAGAGTGAGCGCGGTACCCACCTTGCCACTCAAGTCGGGTATGCTCTCTCTGGTGAATGTAGGCTTTGGAGGGTACATCTGCGTCCAAAAGCTAGAAATGGACTGCTTTCCGATGGGAGGCCTCGCTACGGCAGCCATTGTGACGGTTGGGTTATTCTAATTTGACAAAAGAATCTGTAGAAGGCTATGTCGCGATGCAGTAGTTTGAGAATGGAGCTAAGCGTGTGCAACGTTCTGAACCGGGGAAGCTTGGGCGGCTTTGATTATTCTTATTGAATTTAAAGCAGGTCAGGGGTAGCTATCCATCGGTATTGACGTTTGTTTTGTGTTTCCTATGCAAAGGTGATCCTTGTCGTAGCTGTGAACTTCCCGATGCAGTAACTGACACCGAACTAAAACCGGAGGGATGGAGTTGAGATCGCGTAACTCAAAGATGATATGCCGTTCACAGTTAAACCTTAGCTGGAAATTGCCTGCCGCCGCGAACTTAATATACCGTCTTTTCTGTCGAAGGTCCCTCGTGGTTCTCACTGGAGGCTTTGATCGTCAGAGCTTTACTGTTATCGCGATCTTTTATTGTTGTCATTATGCTGAGCGGAATGCGGTCTCTGAGCATGGCCTGGTCGAGGGCCGTCTTCGTTTTGTCTTCTCTGTCTGCTTTTCAAGATGCTACTGTTGCTGCTCAAGATCCGAAGGCACCAGATGTCCGTTGCAAAGTTGTACCAGGGGACAGCGCTTGGCCGAGTACCGGCGCATGGAACGAGTTGAACCAGACTGTCGACGGTCGCTTAATCGCTACGGTTCCTCAAGCGGCGGTCTGTTATCAAAAGGGATTCGCAAACATTCAGGCCAACGAGGCAGCTTGCGCTGAGTTGGCTAAGACTTGGGATTTACCTCAAACTTAGTAGGTTCTGCTTGACTTAAGCTGTTCCCCCACCTGATCATCCCTACTATACTGCACATGCGTCCGATCACACGTTCTCCTTGAGGTCACTGACAATCACTCCCTATAGCATCAATAACCCGTCTGGGATCGCGAATCCGTGGTATCAAAACACATCCTGCAGCCCATTCTCTCGCACTTTCGAGCAATGTGATCTGGGTAATTACGTGAGCTACTCAATCGCCGTCTCCAGCCCCGACGACGTGGTTGCTGGCATCAAGTTCGCTCAAAAGAACAACATACGGCTGGTCATAAAGAATACCGGGCATGAGTAAGACCTCCTGTCTCTCCCAGTACTAACTTGGCATGCCGACTTACACGTCTTGAATCTGTAGCTATCTGGGCAAGTCGACAGGTCGAGGAGGCCTGGCACTATGGACGCGCAATCTTCAGTCAATGGACATCATCGAAAGTTACTCTAGCGAAGAGTACACAGGCCCTGCGATAAAGCTCGGTGCGGGAGTCACCGGTGGTGAGGTTCTGATCCGGGCATCTCAGGCCGGCTACCGTGTTGTCTCCGGTGATTGCCCCACCGTCGGCATTTCAGGTGGATTCTCGACCGGCGGCGGCCACGGCCTACTCAACGGTGCTTACGGCCTTGGCTCCGACAACGTCCTTGAATGGGACGTTGTCACAGCAGATGGCCGTCACTTGACAGTTAGCCCGAGGGAAAACGCCGATCTATACTGGGCCATGACCGGCGGTGGAGGAGGCACTTACGCGGTCATCCTCAGCATGACAGCTCGTTTGCACCCCGAGAGTCGCATCGGCGCTGCAACCCTGACCTTCAACACCACAAGTAGCCCGAACAACGAGACATATAACGCGGCCCTTGAGGCTTGGTGGCGCTTTCTTCCGACCATCGTCAATACCGGCGCATGTCCAGCCTTTAACTTTATCGACGGCGGCTTCAATGTTCACAACACAACAGCTGCGAACAAGACAGCCGAGGATATGACACAGCTATATCAGCCGTACCTCAAACAGCTGGACGACCTCAAAGTCAAGTACACCTTCACTGCGTTCACTGCACCAAGCTACGTCGACCACTACAACTACACCAACGGCCCGCTTCCTTTCGGACCTTACCAGTCCTCGGAGCTTTTCAACAGCCGTGGTATACCGAAGGGAATCGCGACAGACGCAGCTGCTGCCAAGAAACTGACGTCGGCGGTGCAATCACTCGTTGGCTTTGATCGGGCTGCTGGATGGCAGATCGGCTGCATGGGTCTCAACGTGAACGCGACCAGCGTCCCAAAACACGCCGACAACGCTGTGGCACCCTTCTGGCGTGATGCCATGGCAGTCTGTCTCGAGTTTTCGTTTTACGACTGGAAAGTTCCCGAGTCGACGATGCTCAACCGTCGACAGGACCTGGCTCGCCATATCCACCCTGAGATCGAGGCCGCCACACCCGGATCAGGGGCGTACCTAAACGAGGGCGATCCCCTCGTCTATCCACCGAGTGACACGAAGAAATGGCAGAAAGAGTTTTACGGGGAGAACTACGCACGCTTGACAGAAGTCAAGGAAAAGTGGGATCCAGACTCTGTTTTCTATGCATTTTCCGCGGTGGGCTCTGAGAAGTTCGTGGAGGATGGCAGTGGCAGGATCTGCAGGGTTTGAGCCCAGCTACAGCTTTCAGGCTTTGGAACATTCAAATGTAGATATTAGGATCATATATCTCATAATACCTAGTCTAATAGGACGATCTTTCAAAATGTTGGCTAGATGTGTATATGGCGTTTTCCATACGTTAGAGTCACTGAGAATGTATAGATATCCAATCGTAAAGAATTAATGGCACAAGTTAAGGTTGCTGTCTTTCAGTCGTGCCAGGATATGTTGATATTTAAACTGGCACAGAAGAACATTGTCTCACGGCTTCAATTGACGTGTGTGGGTAGTTGAAATAGACGCAAAGTTTGGCAAATATTTGTTTTTCGAAATGCGTTACTGTCTAGCTGACGGAATATTTGCAATAGGCAACTATTAGACTGTGTTGACTGGTTTCAACCGTAAGAAGAGGCCCGGTTTATCCCACACAAGGTATGCCTTTTGGTTGTCCATCCAGGTCTTGCTCTGCTCCGTCATCTCAACATCAAAGTGCCATAAGAAGCGCGCCAGGATGTAGCGCATTTCAGCGTACGCCAGGCTGCCAGAAGCCGTCAGCAATGGTCCCAATCACAAAGTAAAGAAAACTCACTTCATCGCAATGCAGGCCCTCGGTCCATATGAAAAGGGATGGAAACCCTCTCGGCGGTCCGCATCAAATTCGGCTGGGCGCTGTCCTTCAGGAAACCAACGCTCCGGATGGAACTCGTCGGCGTGCTTCCAGTAACGTTCGCTGCGGTACACCACGCGGTGAGGGATCCCCAGAATCGTCTAAATAGTAGCGTTAGCATTTGTTGCAGGCCAGCTTAGGCTTTGGTGCTGTTCAACTTACATTTCCAGGTATGAAGTCGCCCAAGATTGTGTTCCCTTCTGGCGGCGTCGTGCGCCACATGGCGTTTGGGCCGGGAGGATAGTATCGGAGAGCTTCTTCGATGAAAGCGCCGGTGTACGTCAGTTGCGCAACACTGCGCATGTTGATGTCTTCTTCCGAGGGAAACGTGGTATGTAACTCTTCGACTACCTTGCGTTTGACTTCGGGTCTCGTAGCAAGAATGTACGCCATGCCCGTCAACGAGCTGGAAGTCGTCTCGGCCCCTCCTCCAGTGAGGAGTATGGCGTTTTTGAAGATTTCTTCGTTCGTCATGTACAAACTTTTGCCCGGATTCGATGTCATGACGTCCATGAAGTCGTTTCTCTTCGACTGGCTAGCCAAGCGGCGCTCGACAACCTGCCTCAACACCACGACGTGTTTGGTGAAGTCACGGTACAGCTGAACGGTGGTCTTGATGGGCAAGAAGAGGTAGAAGAAGGGAATGCGCTTGCAAAGCATGAGAATATGCGTAACGTAGATGTTTGCGAAGACCAGCTGGAGCCAAGGGTGTAACATCGAGTTCTTAAGACAGCCAAATGGCTCGCCAAAGGATAGGTCGCCGATCATGTCGAAGGTACAGTAAGTAAACCACTCCAACATATTGACGACAGTTCCATCGCTGCCGCACATCTCGTTAAGTCGCTTGAGAAATAGATCGACGTGCTCTTGAATCAGAGGCTCCTGTTTGCACATGGCGCCGTAGGTGAAGCCTGGGGCCATGACCCGGCGCATGCGACCGTGGTCACCAAGACTGGCACCGACCATGTCGTGGGCATCTGGTGAGCAGTACCAAACGGGCTTTGGGTTCTCTTTGCGTTTGGCTGGAACGTAACGACCGTAAATGTCCTCCCAGGCCTCGGGAGAAGAATACGAGAGCTCATCCGGTCCGATTCGAACTATCGGGCCGTATTTGTCATGTAATTGCCTGATTTTCGTGTGCCATTTCCCCGTCATGTACCAGAAGCCATATGGTAGTGAGGAAGCTGCGAAGAGCTTAGGCCCGGGGTATTTCGTGAGCGGATGGAAGAGCACATTTCGGAGTGGCCGCAGCACGAGGATGTAGCTGACCAGCTGCATCAATCAACAGTTAGACGTCTGATTCCGATACGCTTGATTGAAATGAACGCAACATACCAGTGCTACTGTAATTGAAGGGAGGTAAGAGATCAACCCCGTCGAGGAGACTGCTGATAGGACAGCCATTGTTCGTAATCGTCGATGTTAGACACCTGTTGCACGCAATCACACCAAGCAACGAGACAGGTAGATGATGAAGTATATCGAATTCACATGCCGATTTACACGAGAAATCCTAAGCTCCGGTTGAGTAGTGACAAGGGGAGTTGATCTGTCTTCGAGAGGGTGCCCTGGTGAAGAGATTCGGAAGCTCTTGAGTCAAAAAGCCGTATTGAGTTCAGCGGTTTCATGCAAACCCCACTAGCGGCAAAACATTTACCTGGCAATTACGAAACTGCGAATTGAGTTCATGAAATATCCCGTCGGAACTAAACATGTCGTGGGACACGGCCCTTGGAAACTCGGCGCCGGTCTCCAACAAGAGTAACCGGAGCCTAACGGAACCGGCGCCTGTTTCCGTAACAGGAAACCGAAGCCTACCAAGACACAACGCCGGCCGGCGCCAAAGACGAAAGTTGTGATCCGGTGGGGGCTTTTGGGAGATTCCAATCAGCCTGTGCATGGTTAAGCAAGTCTGTCAGTTGCAGGAACCACGACTACGAAAACGACATCGAGGCTGCAACCTGCTGACATGTAGACGGTCATCTTTGAATTTAGATATATGTACTTCTCACCTTCTGTTTACCAACTCTAGAGTTCATGTACACACCCTTGATCTTAGTTCAAAGCAAATCGACAGTCAACCAGAGGCTATCTCAGTAGGCCGCGCCATTCTCAAACCTTCTCAAGGGTCCAGCTCAACAGCTCAACTCGAAGACCCAGACTCCCAATCACACTTGCATGTTCGGCTAGGATTCTCTCAATATCATCAGCACATTGACCGCCTGTTCATTCATCCAACACAACGCTACCATGCCTGTCAACGCCGACATGCCTTCCAACAGTTCAGCCCTGGCCTCAGAGCCCATTGCCATTGTTGGCAGCTCTTGCCGTTTTGCCGGCGATGCCAGCTCGCCATCGAAACTATGGGAACTTCTAAGTAAACCACGAGACGTCAGAAGCGAGATCCCAGAAAGTCGGTTTAACGCCAAAGGCTTTTACCACAAAAACCCCTCACAACATGGACACATGAACGTTCTACACTCTTACCTGCTCAACGAGGACCTGCGGGTGTTTGACGCCGAGTTCTTTGGCATCAACCCCGTTGAGGCCCGAGCGATGGATCCGCAACAGCGCATGCTCTTGGAGATAGTCTACGAAGCCATTGAATCTGCCGGCCTGAGTATCGAAGGTCTCCGCGGGAGTGATACCGGAGTGTATGCTGGTCTCATGTGCGGCGACTACGAGGCCATGCTCCTTCGCGACCTGGACCAAGCACCTACCTATTTTGCTGTGGGAACATCACGCGCAGTCCTCTCAAATCGCGTGTCTTACTTCTTCGACTGGCACGGCGCATCGGTTACCATTGATACCGCCTGTTCTTCCAGTTTAGTCGCTGTTCACCAGGCCGTCCGGGCCCTTCGCGCCGGAGATTCAAAGATGGCTGTGGCCTGCGGTTCGAACCTCATCTTGGGCCCTGAGATGTACATCATCGAGAGTAAGCTGAAAATGCTTTCTCCAGATGGACTCAGCCGGATGTGGGACGCCGATGCCAACGGTTACGCTCGTGGAGACGGAGTAGCCGCTGTCGTCCTCAAAACGCTCAGTCAAGCGCTACGGGACGGTGACAGGATCGAGGCCATCATTCGCGAGACCGGCGTCAATCAAGACGGAGCCACGCCAGGCTTGACGATGCCGAGCGCCAGCGCGCAGCGAGCGTTGATTCACAGCGTCTACAAGAAAGCCGGTCTCGATCCGGAGAACCCAAGCCATTGGCCGCAGTATATTGAAGCACATGGCACCGGAACGCCAGCCGGTGGTAAGTAACATGTCTTATCCTTCAACTTAGTACTGTGTATTATTCAGAGATGACTGACCTTATTCGCAGATCCTGTTGAAGCTGAAGCTCTCAGCAGCGCTTTCTTCGGTGCTGGAAAAGAGGCCAAAGACGGGCCCATCTATACCGGTTCGATAAAGACCGTACTGGGTCACACGGAGGGCACTGCAGGCATTGCAGCTCTTTTGAAGGGTGTCAAGGCCATGCAGAATTCTACTGTGCCGCCGAATCTTCTTTTCAACCGGCTGAACCCTGCAGTGGCACCTTTCTATGGCAACATCCAGATCGCAACACAACCACTCCCATGGCCAACAGTTGCCCCGGGTCAACCAAAGCGAGTCAGT
The DNA here is from genome assembly GCF_011947395.1 of Colletotrichum karsti. NCBI lineage: Eukaryota > Fungi > Ascomycota > Sordariomycetes > Glomerellales > Glomerellaceae > Colletotrichum > Colletotrichum karsti. The sequence continues at coordinate 315,363 of NW_024065937.1, forward strand.
CTGAACAACTTTGGCTTCGGCGGCACGAACGCTCACGCCATCCTCGAAAGCTACGTACCGCCGGGCAGCAATGGCTCCAATGATACCTCCGCGGCCCTGACGCCGTTTGTGTTCTCGGCGGCATCAGAAGAATCTCTTCGAGCCAACCTCTCCGCCTATGTGTCTTACATCGACAGCCATCCTGAGACGAATGTCCGCGATTTGGCTTACACGCTGAGGGAACGTAGGTCCATCCTCCCGTATCGTGTGTCCTTCTCGGCGACGTCGCTGGAAGACCTTGGTTCTAAGATTCGGGCTCGACTGGACAACGGTTCATCCGATGTTCTTGGAGTACGAACGTGGGCGGCAACGTCCAAGAACAAGTTGTCTTCGAAAGTCATGGGTGTCTTCACCGGCCAGGGAGCCCAGTACGCCCGCATGGGAGCCGAGCTCATTGAGAGTTCGCCTTTTGCTCGAGGCATTATTGAGAAGCTCGACAACGAACTCAGTCAGCTTCCTGATGAGGATCGCCCTGACTGGACCATGCTAGCTGAACTGCTTGCTGAACCCTCCGCATCCCGGATCGGTGATGCGGCTGTCTCGCAGCCCCTTTGTACAGCCATTCAGATCATGATGGTCGACATTCTTCGGGCAGCCGGCGTACAGTTCCACACAGTTATCGGCCACTCCAGCGGTGAAATCGCTGCCGCTTACGCTGCCAGGTTCTTAACCGCCCGAGATGCCATCGTCATCGCATACTACCGAGGATTACACTGCAAGAGAGCTGCGAGCCCGAACGGAGTGAAAGGCGCTATGTTGGCCGCCGGAACCTCGGCAGAAGACGCTGCTGAGCTGTGCGAAGACGAGGACTTCGCCGGTCGTCTGGGCATCGCCGCCGTCAACTCATCATCAAGTGTGACCATCTCGGGCGACGAAGACGCCATCGCCGAGCTCGAGGTCATTCTTGAGGACGAGAAGAAGTTCAACCGACGTCTTAGAGTCGATGTGGCCTACCACTCCAAGCACATGCTCCCCTGCTTCGACCCCTACGTTGCGTCTCTCCAGCGAGCCGGCGTCAAGGCGCTTCCGGGAGACAGTCGGTGCACTTGGTTCTCGAGTGTCTTCAACGGCAGACCGATTGAGTCGGGCGACAAGCTGAGCGATGCGTACTGGGCGGAGAACATGACGAGACCGGTGTTGTTCGCTCAAGCGGTACAAGCCGCCGCGTCTGCCACGGTCATCCGAGGAGACGACACCCCTGCCGTTGCTCTCGAAGTTGGGCCTCATCCCGCACTTGCTGGCCCGGCTTTGCAGAACATCAGCGAGACGTTACAGAAGAAGATCCCGTACCATGGAACGCTCCAACGTGGCGGTGATGCCACCTCTGCCGTCTCCGACTGCCTCGGATTCCTCTGGATGCATCTCGATAAAGCTTCGGTCAGCTTGAGTGGTTGTGATGCCGCCCTCTTGGGATACAGCCAGCAGCAACGTCAGTTCACTGTTCTTGGTGATCTACCGAGTTACCAGTGGAAACACGAGACTGCCTACTGGGCTGAGTCGAGGAGGTCCCGCCGTATGCGTCTCCGTGACCAGACATACCATCAACTTCTTGGAAACCTCTCTCCGGACAGCGCCGCTCACATTTTGAGATGGAAGAACGTCTTGAAGCCTAGCGAGATGCCGTGGCTCGAGGGACACCAGGTCCAGGGTCAGATTGTTCTTCCGGCTGCAGCCTATGTCTCCACCGCCGTTGAAGCCGCTCGCTCCTTGTCCGGAGGCAAGACCATACGTCTTATTGAGCTCAGTAACTTCAACATCCACAACGCCATCACCTTCGACCAGGGAGACGCATGCGTTGAGATTCAGATTGAACTTTCCCAAGTTTCCGTCAAGGCCAAACACGTCACCGCTACCTTCACTTACTCGGCTGCCTTGGGAGGTGACTCTGCCGACTTGGCGCTCGCCGCTGACGGCAAGCTGAGAGTTTCTCTATGCGAAGACAGTGATGCCAACGACTCAGCTTCAGCCCCCTCTCCTGTTCTGCCTGAGCGTCGCATTCAGCCGCCCCACATGATTCCCGTCGATTCATCTCGTCTCTACGGCTTCATGGCTGGCCTCGAGTACAACTTCTCCGGTGCCTTCCGATCTCTCGTCAAGCTTGAACGAAAACTTGGCAGGGCGACTTGCGTTGCCAACAAGGCGAGAACATCGGCCTCGGCACCTGATGCAGATGACCTCCTCATCCATCCCGTCGACCTTGACGCCGCATTCCAGTCTGTCATGCTGGCATACAGCTATCCCGGAGATGACAGGCTTCGACTGCTCCATCTGCCATCCAGCATCGACAAGGTCAGGATCGATCCCGCCGCGCTGGCTTCCAGACAGTATACGGATGAAGACACCACGCTGCTGGACTCCATGTGCCCCAACTCTGGAGGCTCCGGTACTGCCAACGGAGATGGAGAGAGCAGCGGAGGCTTTTCAGGCTGTGTCAGTATCTACACGTCCGGCCTGTCGCGCGCAGCCATCCAGGTTGACCAAGTCCGTTTCAAGCCCGTCGGCGCCTCTGACGCGAGCAACGACCGAGACGTCTTCTACAAGATGCATTGGGTGCCAAGCCAACCCGATGGTTCGGCCGCAGCTGCCAACGTGCCTGTCACAGATCTTGATCGCGATCTTGTCTTTGTTCTCAGCCGTATCGCGGCGTTCTACTTGAGACAATTCGATGACACTGTCCCCCAGAACCATCCTGCGAGATCAGAGAGCCCGCTCTGCCACTACCTCAACTATGCTCAGCACATGACCAACCTGCTCAAACGTGGAGAGCACAAGTGGGCCTACAAGGAGTGGTTGAAGGATACGGAACAGGACGTCCTTGATCACGTCAGAGCTAAGGGTGTTATGGACAACTCAGACGTCAGGATCATGCTTCTCGTTGGAAAGACCATGCCTCGCGTCTTCAGAGGCGAAACAACCATGCTCGAGCACTTCCGTACGTCTGGTCTTCTTGACGAATACTACGCCAATGGCTTCGGCACCAAGCAGTCGACCATGTGGGTGGGCAGTGTCATCAAGCAACTCACGAACCGGAACCCTCATCTCAACATTCTCGAGATTGGTGCTGGCACTGGTGGTGCTACCAAGCGCATTCTGGATACTATCGGGCACGACTTCAACACGTACACTTTCACCGACATCTCCTCTAGCTTTTTCGAGAATGCGGCCGAGACCTTCTCCGGTTGGAGTAACCGCATGATCTTCAAGGTATGCAACGCTGAAGATGACCCCGTCGCGCAGGGTTTCAAGCCCGGCACCTACGACGTCGTCGTCGCCTTCATGGTCGTGCACGCTTGCGCCCGGCTAGGAGAAGCAGTGGCAAACCTGCGCAAGCTTCTCAAGCCAGGCGGAATGCTCATTCTCGGTGAAGGTGCCGGCGATGGTGCCATGCAGGCTGGTGCAGGCTTCATCTTCGGGCCTCTGCCGGGCTGGTGGCGCGGTGTCGAGGAGGGCCGAACCCTTTCTCCTCTCGTTGACACCGCCGATTGGGAAGTCATTCTCCGGAACAACGGCTTCTCGGGTGTTGACACCATGTCGCCGCCCAGACTCTTCGACGCCTTCGGCATCACTCTCTTCGTCTCAACTGCCGTTGATGACCGCATCCAACTTGCTCGGGACCCTCTCACCGTTACCAGAAGTACCGTGTACGACAGGGTTATCATCCTTGGCGGGCAGACAACCAAGATTGCCGCTCTGGCAGATGGTATTAGCGACGTGCTGAAGCCCTTCGCGAAGGAAATTATCGCGTTCAAGTCCTTGGAGCAGCTCGATGAAACCGTGCTCGACACCAACTCCGTCGTTCTCAGTCTTGTGGACTTGGAGACCCCTGTGTTCAAAGACGTTACGCCAGAGCGATGGTATAACTTCCGCAAGCTATTCGAGGGGGGCAAGGATATCCTTTGGCTCACTAGTGGGCGTCTTCAAGACGAACCATACTGTAACATGACAGTCGGCTTCGGAAGATCGGCCATGCACGAGGACGAAACCTTGCGCGTCCAGTATCTTGACGTTCCAGACGCCAGCAAGGCCAGCGCCCAGCTGATCGCCCAATATCTCCTTCGATTCACCTCCAAGCAGCTTGATGCCAGCGACATTCTTTTCGTGAAAGAGCCGGAGATTATTATCGACGACCAAGGCCGAGAGCTTGTGCCGCGACTGTTCCCGATCGCGGATGCCAACGACCGCCTCAACTCCGACTCGAGATCCATCTTCCGTGAAGTCGATTCCCAAAAGTCCGTCGTTGAAATGCAACAGCAGAACAGCGGCAGCGTCTGTCTTCGACAGCTTTCACGCTACGAGACGGCCGAAGGACTCGTGCCTTATTCTTCAAGCAGAAAGACTATCAAACTGCGCGTTACTCACGCCGTGTCATCTGCTCTCCGAAGCCAAGCAGGCTATCACTTCCTCGTGCTGGGCGTCGACGAAGCTGGTGCTCGACATGTGTCGCTCGTCACCTCTCTGACTTCCGTGTTGAAGGCTCCTGTCGAGTCAACTGTGCGTTTCGAAGTCCCAGATGGCTCCGAGACTGCTCAGCTGCTTCTTGTGGCCGCTGAGCTTTCTGCCATGACCGTTGTGGATTCGCTTCTCGCAGGCCAAAAGTTGGTCGCCCACAACGCCACGGATGTGGTCGCGGAAGCACTAATCTCTCAGGCTTTGTCCAAGGGCGTCAACGTGACGCTCACGACGGACTCCGAAGAGCCTTCTTCGTCCGCGGTACATCAGCTGAAACTGCCGAGCTACCTGGAGCGCTCTGAAGTTGCCGAGATGCTCCCTCGCGACGTCGCTTGCTTTGTCGCCTATTCCACTGGGATCGAGCCTTCGGAGACTGAGCTGACGATGATGTCTGTTCTTCCGCCGTACTGCCGCAGAGAAGACAAGCGCACCATGTACTCCCCTCGTGGTGTGGAGATCGGATCCCCTGGGTCTCTCCTGGGACAGACATTGCAGCGTGCTATTGCCTCCATCAAGAAACACAGCAGCAAGGGTCACAATCTATCTTCCCAAGTCAAGTCTGTTAACATTGAGGCTCTTGCCAACGGAGAACTCCTAGGTAACCCCCTCGCGATTATCGACTGGACACCTTCGTCTGCCAGTCTATGTGCGCGTGTTGCTCGCTTCGAATCGAAGCAGCTGTTCAAGTCAAACAAGACGTACTGGCTGGTCGGCTTGTCCGGAGCATTGGGCATCTCCCTCTTCGACTGGATGATTGAAAGAGGCGTGAGACACCTTGTCATCACCAGCAGAAACCCCAAGATTGACCGACGATGGGTTGAGGACCATCAGCGTTGCGGTGTCAACATCCACATCATGCCATGGTATGTCTCTCTCTCGAATTTGCAATAGACCATGACTAACAATACTTCGCAGTGATGTGACAGACGAGGAGGCCATCAGAGCCGTACACCAGAGAATCGTCGACACTCTGCCGCCGATCGTTGGTCTTCTCAACGGCGCGATGGTTTTGAGAGATGTTTCCGTGCGGAACATGCAGTTCGACCAGGTGACGGACGTCACCAGACCGAAGGTCCTCGGCAGTATCCATCTAGACCGCATCTTCCACGACGTCGACCTTGACTTCTTCGTCCTCCTGTCCTCCATCAACTGCGTGATCGGAAACGTCGGCCAAGCCAACTACGCCGCTGCCAACATGGGCATGATTGGTGTTGCTGGCAACCGCAGAAAGCGCGGCCTCCGCTCGTCTGTTGTCAACGTCGGTGCCATCATTGGCATCGGCTACATCACGCAGTCGGAGCGCCAGCTTGACGTGACGGTCGCCAAGACGGCCATGATGCATCTTTCAGAGCAGGACTTCCACCAGATCTTCGCCGAGTGCATGGAAGCCGGCCATCTCGACAACCCTAACGGGCCGGAGATCTCCACGGGTCTTCTTCCCATCACGTCCGACATGGCCAATATCCCGCCTTGGTACCATGACCCCAAGTTCACACGCTTCCTCGTCCAGCAGTCAATCTCCAACGGTGACGGCAAACAGGAGAAGACGAACTCGGCTTCCATCCAGGACCTCCTCCGCGAGTGCAGATCACGACAGGAGGTGCTTCAGGTTGTCAAGGAAGCGTACGGCACCCAGCTGCGTCGTATGCTTCAGGTTTCTACCGGCGATGATGACCTGATGATGATGCGGGGCGTCGAATTGGGATTCGACTCCCTTCTCTCGGTCGACGTCCGATCGTGGTTCCTGAAGAACTTCCAAGTTAGCGTCCCCGTCCTCAAGATCATGGCCAACGATGTCCGCATGTCTAGCCTGGTAGACCTGGCCGTTGAAGGTATTCCATCCGAGCTGGTTCCTCAACTCCAGCAAGACGGCCCTCAGAGCCCCAATCCCAACAGCAGCGGAAGCAGCAGCAGCGGCGAGGATTCGAGCAGTGTCCTTCCGAAGTCCACCGGCAGCAACGACCTGTCCTCAGGAGTCACCACACCCCCAGAGTCGACATTTGATGTTGAACCAAAGGTCACCAGCAGCCTTCTTGTCGAGTGGACGGCTGAGACGACTCCCCCTGAGCCCGACACCTCAGTTCCCGACCTTAGCAGCGCCCCCGCTCCCAAGGCGAACCCGGAAGTCGTACTCTTAACCGGTTGCAGCGGTCTGCTCGGACACCACCTCCTCAACTCGCTCCTCGCACAACCATCCGTCCGCAAGATCATATGCGTTGCTGTTCGTCGGCTACCGGAGCGTCTCGAGACCAAGCGACTCCCCTCAGCAGGCGGCCGCGTCGTCTACCACGAGGGCGACCTCTCGCAGTCCCGCTTCGGTCTTCGCGAAGACGAGTGGGCCGACATCTTCGGCGAAGTCGACGCCGTCATCCACAACGGCTCCGACACGTCCCACCTGAAGTACTACTCAGCCCTCCGACAAGCCAACGTCGAGTCCACGCGTCAGCTCGTTGGGGCTTGTCTGCGACGCATGGTCCCCTTCCATTACGTCTCCTCGGCCGGCGTGGCTCTCTTTGCCGGGCTCGAGGCTTTCCCTCCGACCTCGTGCACGGGAACAGGCAAGACGCCCCCGGCGGACGGCGCGCATGGGTACATGTGCGGTAAGTGGACTTGCGAGAGGATGCTTGAGCGCCTGATGGAACGACACCCTCAGCTGCGAGTCGTCGTCCAGCGTCCGTCGACAATCATCCGCGAAGGCGACGATGCCGAGACCGATGAGGCTGGGCTTGATTGGGTCAACTCGCTGCTGCACTACGCCCACAAGACCCGAACGGTACCGCGGGTTGAGTACAACGCCGGCGCGTTCGACCTCGTTTCCATCGAGACGTGCTGCGACGATGTCATCCGGGAGTTGCTCAGGGACACCGTCAAGTGTCCCGCTAAGACGGACAAGGGCATTACCTTTGTGAACAACGTCGGCGATATCATCATTCCCATGTCGGGCATGGCGGAGATTGGATTGAGGCAGACGGGCAAGAAGTATGACGTGCTGCCGATGGAGCAGTGGACTAGGGCAGTTGTGGCAGCGGGCATGCACCCGGCCGTGGCTGCTTTGATTGAGACTTTTGACGAGCCTGGAGTTGACAAGTACCCGAGACTGCTCAGGGAGGTGGAGGCTTGATGTGGTTTGTTATTCTTGCTTATATGGATTTGAAAGGGATTGTACAACTAGGGCGTGTGGCGCTGGGCTATTTGTAGATGTCTACTTATTTCCTGATCATGGAAACGATTTCTGGTTTACTAATTTCAAATTGAAGATGTCTTATGATATTCTGTTGGTTTTTAAATGTCTTCACATGTTCTTATAAGAACGTGACATTCTGCGCAACGGTATTTGAACGTTTGAATCACCCTACCGCTACCGGGACAACACTACATGTGATTAATATACGTGGATAATGTTATGTTTTATGGCTTGCACTCCGGGACTGGTTGGAGTCAGTCAGCCACTTTCAATTAAACTTTGATAGGTTTTGCAGGTGGCAACATAAATCTTCCATCCGTGAACATGGAGACGGGCTTCCCATCGCAGCTGTCGTTCCGACTGTCCAGCCAGCCTTCACGTTAGTATTGATACTGGGAGAAACATATGCATTGAAACGAGAAGGAATGTATAACATGGTAACGAAATGCACACATAATCACCGAAGAGGAGTGGTATGAAGGGAAACCCAGTGTCATTGGCAATCTAGACTAGACTCCATGCACCGGGAGAAAACCCCGTCTTGTATCACGACCCGCACAATAAACCAAGAATACACATTTTACCCAACCCCATACCAGAAACAGAGGGCATTGTAGCCTAGGTAATCCATACCAAACACCATGCTCCCTCCTCAATCAATATCCGAGGCCATGCCTTTCACTGGCCGAGAGCCTCATGAGGACTCCCGACCTGACCGTTTCAGGTAGGACTTGTTGAAGAGAACATCGTAGAGATAAACACGATCCTTCTCAGGTACTGCGTAGTACATTCTCGCGTGCTCCTCAAAGGGGATCTGGTCTTCGCTCGTGTCCTCTTCGGGACTCTCATCGTCGCTCGTGTCGTACTGTGCGGCCAGACTTTCCTCAAACTCTTTTCTTCGTTCGAGCAGAGCTTCTTCCCGCTCTTCGATCTCCTCGGGGGTCCAGAGGTCGATCTGCTCGTCGGTGGTTGCGAAGGGGTAGTTGACGGGAAGCTTCTCGATCTGCTTCTTCTGACGAGGGGGGGTGACTGGGTTCGTTTCGTTCTTCTTGGGGGCCTTCGTATAGCAGTAGCAGGGGCTGGTGAGACGAGTACGCTTGCGGCTTTTGGTGGTGTCCTCGTTGCCTGACGTGTCGGAGGACTGCTTGCGCTTCTTCGTTGCCGTCGTATTGGTCGTGACAGCTGGAGCTGGGTAATCGTTGGTGGCGGGGATGGTGGCAGCCATGGGAGCCATGGGAGCCATCTTGGACACGAGAGCCATGTTGAAGAATAGTCTGGGAGGTCGCTCCGTTCGAATGAGAGGGTATAGAGGTGGTGTAGTGCTAGACGCAGAGAATCGAGAAGCTTCTGAGTGACTAGAGTCGATGTGATTGAAACTGTATGAGGGGAAGAAGGATTGTAGGGAGAACCGGGGGTCTTTATATATGGTCGAAGAGATGAATACGCATTCAGGATCACCAGGGGTGATTGGGCTTTTGAACCTGGAGGTTTCGGAGAAGTCTCCATGAGAATTAGAATCCGGGTCTGGTACAACCGGGACGTGACCATTTTTCGTCGTCAGTAATTGGCCAACCTCCCGGTGCCTTTTTTAAGCTTCGACGATAATATTGCAAGCCGCCTCGACCTGGATAGAAATTGGTGTAATGTGTAATCGGAGATACAATACAAGACACCAGGCAGCCCCCGGCCTTCGCACCTCGGGAACAGAGAGGGTGAGGGGGCAGGGTCGATCACAGAACAAGGGCAATTCTAGGACGAATCTGGTCAGAGAACTCGAATATTGTCCAAATGTTCCGCGGTTTACTAAAGCTCGTTGTGCTACTTCCTCCTAACTCCTCACTCCTGGCCGGAGCTGTGTGGATGGATGTTGGGGCATGGGAGAGAACATCGTCAGGCGTCATTGATCCCCCGGGACAACCCAATTCAACAGGATTGAGGTTTCTGCTTGTAAAATTCTCTCCTCGGACCAGTAATGGAGAAAATCATGACACGGTCCACAGCCGACTGTGAGGTGGTCTGGGGCAAGGCTGGCACATATCCCATCGAGTGCCGACGAACGCCCAAAGGTACGTACCTGCGGGAGAGGCAACGTACCGACTTGGAAGACTTTCTGGTCCAATCCAAAATTACCAAAGCCAGTTAGTCGGGGAACGGCTTTGGGGCGGTGGTCGGCACTGACTGGGAAAACTGTAAGAGGGTTCGTCAAGGTCAGGTCGACCGTAGGGTCAGGTCGTCCCGTCCCCTACCACGGGCAGGATGTCTCCTACACAGCCCAAGACGATGAGAAGACACAGAAAAATCAGAAAAAATCATGCTGGCAAAGCCCCAGGCCATGACGAGTCTTATTGAGTGACGACTTCTTAACATCACTTACAGCTCGATCTGATAAGGATTCCCCAGGATCGATACCGGGCAACGCACAGACGATCCCGGCACCGATTTAGAGTTATCTCCAGCGAGTCACAGGCGGTCGGTACCTGAAAAAGGCCCTGAAGGCCCCACTTGACAGCCAACAGTTGCCGCCACTGCAGGGAGGGGTTCCCCGCTGTTGCCTGGCCATCCCAACTTCATCCCGTCACCTCATCCTTTCAGACTCGGCTGAATTCAGCTCCGATCACCTGCCGTAGATGCAATTCATCAAGATCAAGCCTTTATTCTTCCTTTACATTCTATCATCATCAGCCTCTTCCTAGCTCATGCGCAGTCCATTGCCAGTCACTGCCGTCTCCCTTGCCAATTATCTCCATTGCCGGCGGCCATCATCAACGTCCCGGTTCGCTCGCTTATCATCCTCGATTACATCCAAAATGAGCAGAGTGACAAGATCAGGCGCAAAAGCGCAATCGAACATCAATAAAAACACATCTTCAAGACTAGACGTCTTCACTCCCGCCTCCACCGCCTCTAAACAAGCAAGCTCCATCCCCACCCTCCTCTTCGACAACCAAGCAGCCTGGGAGACATGGCTGACCGAACACCACTCCGAGACCTCTGGCCTATGGGTACAAATAGCCAAAAAGAATGCTGATAGACCAAGTGTGAGCTATGACGAGGCACTCGACGTCGCACTCTGCTTTGGATGGATCGATGGGCAGCGGAAATCCCACGACGAACAGCACTTCATCCAGAGGTTCACGCCACGTCGGAAGAACAGCCTCTGGTCGAAGAGGAACGTGGACAAGGTGGATGTCCTGATCAAGGCAGGGCGAATGAAGCCACCGGGGCAAGCGGAGATCGACGCTGCCAAGGCGGACGGGCGATGGGGCAGGGCCTACTCCTCTGCGAGCGTCATGGAGGTGCCACTCGACTTCCAGGCGGCGTTGGAGGGGAACAAGGAGGCAGTCAAGTTTTTCGATGCCTTGAGCAAGACGCAACGGTACGCATTTCTGTGGAGAATCGAGACGACCAAGAGGGCGGAGACTCGAAGGCGGAAAATAGTGCAGTTCGTCGACCTTCTCGCCGAGCACAAGACGTTGTGAAATCGGATGGAAGCAGGACTGGCGGGTCCTCTGGAGGGCGTTCAAGCTCGACGGGCTTTCCAAAGCGTCCAGAAGGGTGGGAAGGCACATCACATCAAGAGAACAGGCTCCCATCTGTGGCAGCTGTCGCCACCTTCCAACAAAAGCAGAGATGGAATGTCCAAAGAATCACTGAGAATCTTAGAGAAAAAGAGCATTTTCTTCTGGGAGGTAAGCAGACACACCTGGCTGGCTGGCACATATCCTCGACTTAGAAGAACCAATTCAATGCTTGTTTCTGGTTGCGCTTTCCAGATGATTTCTGCTGAACTATCGGTCCAAATGACATCATTCTGATAGTAATGGATATCCGGACATTGAATTCCTACAGCAAAATGATTTCCATGCATCAATACCAGCGTAGGTTGTGAGCGCAGGCCCGAACCAAAGCTGCTGCGAGGATGCTGCCCATGCCGATTTTGGATTGCCGACTGCCTTGCTACACCATACGATTGCCATTGCCATTTTGGTTATGCTCTCCTTCAGCACAAATTTCTCAATCGAACTCCTCCCGGCCCGTCCGATGCGGCTCATTCACAGCTTGGAGCCCTTCTCGAACCTGTTGATTTGCCGATCACTCGTCGTCGGATCCCACCAAGGCCAAAACGGCATGCTCTCTCGCGTCACCGTATCCGTAAACACCGGCTTCCTCTTCTCCAGGAAGCTCTTCACCCCTTCGATGTTATCATTCGTGCCGGCCATCTGCACAAAGATCCTCGAGTCCAAGATGTGGGCATCCTCCGGCGTCGGAGGGCAATACACCATCATGTCACGCATCATCTTCGTGCTGACCAGTGACGTGTTTTCGGCGATATCTTGCGCCAGCTTGAGCGCGTACTCAACCGTCTCTCGAGGCGTGGGCAATAGTTTCGAGAACAAGCCGCTCACCAGCGGGTCGTACACGGGGTACACGTCTCCCGTCGTGGCGAGATGGGAGGCCTTGGAAAGCCCGATGAGTCGGGGCAAGAAGAAGGCGCTGCACGATTCGAGAACCAACCCCCGTCGAGCGAACGGGAAACCGACCTTTGCGCCCTCCCAGGCCACCCGGATGGCGGCGGGAAGGGACATCGTGAGACCAACCCCAACCGCCGACCCGTTGAACGCGACGATGGTGGGCTTCTTGCAATTCGAGATCGCCAACGCCAGCCGTCCGCCCCTTTAGTGAATATATCAGCAACCATCTAGACCAACAAATTCTCTCCGTAATCTTACCAGTCTCGGAAGCTGTTCATAGAATCTTCAGTCTCTTTGAGAGCCACCATGCCCATGAACCCAACGTCGAGATCCGCGCCGGCTGAGAACGCTTTCCCCTCGCCCGTAAGTACGACAGCCCGGACCCTGTCGTCCTCGCTGACGGTGTTGAAGAATGATTCTAGGGTCGTGAACATGTCCAACGTCATGGCGTTGTACTTCTGCGGTCGGTTGAGAGTCACGACGACGACCTTCGTCGCCGTCGGGGCGGTTTCCGGCACGTGAGAGATCGAAATGTTGTCATGGCTGAGAGAGGCATACGCGGCGGGAAGTTGAATCGAGGTAGAGCTCATTTTGACGATTTGTTCAATTTGTTAGCCAAGTTATCGTGCATGTGCTGCGCAATATGAATTGCATGCACTCCGGTCTATTGGCGAAGGCATCGACGCCCACCCTTTATGTCATTCCCAATGATTATTGCTCTCAACCTCGGCAATCATGAGATCGGATTTGATCGATAATCAACAAACAGAGCGGCCGGTGATCAATGCCAGACAGTCAATGTGCATCTGTTACCCCGCATCTCTACGTCGGTTCACTTCTGCGTCGGTTCGCTTGGTAGGATTGATGCGATGTACTATTTACGATCTACTGATATCTGGGTTTCCGGTGCAGTGTCTCGATTGGAGAAGCCTCCTTGGCGCCTACTCTAATTATCGTGCCTCGGCTGCTGGCACACTCCGGCGCTGGTTGGAGGACGTTGAGCTTGGAAGTCCGGTGAACGTGAGGGGAGCCGGCGGGATATTATCAGACGACACGGAATTCCGACGTCAGTAATCCCGGGTTCGCGACGGATGCTTTTCCTATTGGGCTTTTGTAGCAATACTAGGTAGTGTCGTTTCGATTCCAGTCATCAAGACACTTTTCACCCTGAATTTTCAAATGGATGTGAATTGTTTTCGTAACACGCGGTCGACACTCCTTTGCTGAATTCTCTGCTTTTCTATCCTATTTCACCTCCTTAAGAGTCAAGCTCAGTTTCACAATTTCCGTAATGATAGCTCATTGTCATCTATTGTTCTACAGAAGAATTGACATAGTATTGACTTGTCATATCGACGGGTGATTTCTTGTACTAGCAGTAGGGCTTTTCTAAAGAGGTTTCAGCTACGCAAAAGAGATATCGCCCATAGCGTGACAAAAACGAACCGAGTCCTCAGTCGACGTGTTCGGTGGTCATCACGGTTGATCATCCAGGTCAGCCAGACACCGCGTCCAATATGAGCTTTTGGGCCAACACAATGACAACTGAGAAGGATTCAGAGACGAAGGGGCCCGTTCTTGCAAAATTTTCCGATGTGCCAAAAAGCTCTGGCTAAATTGGAGATCTTTGGGCTTTGGTTCTGAGCACCTAGTTGAGTACTTGGGTCACAGGTTGGTTGTTTATTTCCCCAAAAATCTTTGATTTCAGCGATTTCATGTATGATCACGATTCACGAAGGCTCATGAGTTCTCTGTCGTTCTTGGATGTGACGAAAGACTATCCTATTGGATTTATCGTTTCATTCGAACAAGCTATTCCTTCCAGGCATGGCTGTCGAGCAGTAAACTGCTGAAAGGAAATCAGAGCAAAATTGACTTACACGGAGCTCCAAGAGGCAGGTGCTTTTCCGGACACCACAGTGCCACCCATTCTGCGAACGACGAGCTTCGACTTGATCAGGAATCTAGAGCACTGTATTCAACATAGCCTTCAGATGTCTTGTCGTTCCCGAACCTCCTCGCCGACTAGTTCCAAGTCCCCGAGTTGCCTGCCATGGTGTTATTAATAGCAAGGGCAGTGATATGCGCCTCGCTCACGTACGTCCGCCCCTGATATGTTGCGCTGGCTAGATAGATCGCCAGAAGCATATCGCGTCCACCAACGTGTTGGGCCAAAGTTTCGTGAAGCGAACTAGGAGGCCGTGTAATTGGTCGAGACAAAATGGAAGTCTGGATTTGACCTGTTCGCCGATCTGACAGTCACAAATCGACCGGGATATATGACAAGAACGGCAAAATTTGACGGCGAAAGCCGCGCTCATATTCGACCTCCTCGTACTCGCAGATGAAAAAGGCTCACAAACATGTCAACCGCAAGTTTGCGAAACCGTGGGAACTCGACCAACAGATTCTCCCCCAGAACCAACGGAGGGGCCGAACGAGGAACATGCAGATCAACGACCCAGATGCCAAATTGACAAGCGTGAAATCCACGTGGGTTGAGGCGAAAACACGCGGCCAGAGTCCCCCGAAAAGAGCCTCACCGCTCCTCGGAAACAATCCTGCATCCGCAAGTCCTCGTGGGCGGCGCAGACGTCCCCCAAACAACCCCCAACAACAAAACACCCCCCCCCCCCCAAGCGACAATGCATGTTGCTTGCCAACTTGGCGGCCGTATCAGTCGGCTGATGAGCGGTAACACAGGCAATCCTTCTTCCCGGAGCTATCGATCCCGATCAGGAAAATGCAGCAAACAACACCGTGGGAACGCTGGACGCCCATTGGCTGTCACGACGAGGCTCCCTTGAGTTCTGACATGGGTTTCTTCTATCACTCTCGCGCCACCATGCCAATGAGGGACCCCCCGACGGTTTCCTACATTGAAACCTCGCGGACAATGGGATAGTCATCTTCAGCTCCTGGGGTCTGGACCCCCCCGACCTGTCGTGGCTGACGGGAAGCAACCCTTCGGCCGGGCCGGACCCTGTATCTCTGCCGAACTATTTCAATCCCTTTTTCGAGGTCTAAAAGTTGCGATTCCCGGCCTGGCATCTCATCCTCTCTCACCATCCATCTTTAAGTCATCATAATGGAGAGCCCCGTGATGAAGAAGCCTCATGACGAGGAGAACGTCCATGTCACCGAACACGGCCTCTCTTCGTCCTCCATGGACTCTGACAGCGTCGTCCACTTCGAGATCGACCAAGATGCTCTGCCGAAGGGATACTTCCGCAGCAAGTTCTTCGTCGGTTCCATGCTGGGTATCAGTCTGGGTCTGATGGCCGGAACCGCGGGTTTCGCTTTCGCCGCCCCTATCCTGACCCTCATCAACGCGGACATTGGCCCGGTGAGCACCACCCACTCCCTCGACCCATACCTCACTAACACCGACCCCAGGACCCGAACATCGTCTGGGTGGCCCTCGTCTACACCCTCACCTCGGCGGTCTGCATCACCGTCATCGGCCGCGTGACCGACATCTTCGGCCGCCGGCCCGTCTTCATCGGCGGCGCCGCCCTCGGCGTCATCGGCAGCATCGTCGCCGCCACCGCGACCAACGTCAACGCCCTCATCGCCGGCTCCACCATCATCGGCGTCGCCGCCTCCACCCAGCTCTCCTTCTACTACGTCATCGGCGAGCTCGTCCCCATGCAGTACCGCCTCGCCAGCTGCGCCGTCTGCTACGTCTTCTGCATCCCGGCCTCCGGCTTCGCGCCCCTCATCTCCCAGGCCTTCGTCCAGTACCACCCGGCCACCGGCTGGCGCGGCGGCTACTACATCCTCACCGGCATCAACGCCGCCTCCCTCCTCTGCTGGGTCCTCTTCTACCACCCGCCTACCTTCCGCATGAAGCACGGCGCCGAGGCAAGCATGTGGTCCTACGTCAAGCGCTTCGACTACGTCGGCGCGGTGCTCTACACCGGCGGCATCCTCGTCCTCATGATGGGCCTGAACTGGGGCGGCGTCGTCTACGCCTGGTCCTCGCCGGCCGTCATCGCCACCGTCGTCGTCGGCGTCGCCGCCGTCGCGGCCTTTGCCGTCTGGGAATCCTTCGCCGACCTCTCCGAGCCCTTCGTGCCCATGCGCTACTTCCGCAACCTCGGCTGGGTCGCCTGCGCCGTTCTCTCCGGCCTCGCGGCGGGCGTCTACTACTGCTTCGCCCTGGTCTGGCCGCAGATGGTCGGGCTCCTCTACTCCGACCCGGAGAACCCGTTCTTCGGGCCTCTGCTGTCTTGCTTCGTCGCCCTCTTCTTCCTCGTCGGCGACGTCGTCGGTGGGTTTGCCGGCAAGTACATCGGCCACCTGAAGTGGCAGTGCGTGATCACGACGCTGCTCGGCGGCGTCTGCTTCGCCGCCATGGCGACCTGCGGCCCGGACACCGTCACGCGCGCGGCCGTGCTGGTGTCGTTCGGTGTCTTCTTCAACGGCTGGGTCGAGGGGTGCAGCATCACCGTGACCACGCTCGCAGCGCCGGATCAGGGGAACCTGGGCGGTGCGAGCGGTATGGCGGGTAGCATCCGGTTCCTGATCAGCGCGATCGCGGCGTCGATCTACAGCGCCATCCTGAGCAACCGCCTCGCCGAGACGATCCCGGCCATGGTCCCCGCGGCCGTTGTTGCCGAGGGGCTTCCGGAGTCCAGCGTCCCGGACTTCGTTGCGGGCTTCACGAGCGGAACGTTTGAGGGTGTGGCTGGGCTGACGGACACGATCCTGGCGGTGGGCACGAGGGCGTACAAGGAGGCCAACTCCGATGCGTTCAGGACCATCTTCTATGCCAATATCGGGTTCTCTGTTGTTGCTCTGATCTGCGCTCTCTGTCTCCCCGACGTGGACAAGTTCCTGACGTCCAAGGTCGCCACGACCCTGCACCAGGGCAGAGATGAGAAGAAGATCGCGGGAGAGAAGGATACTTAAGTGGACTCACAGAACACAATATCCTTCATGGGTTCCTCAGACCCTCAATGTAAACTAGTACCCTGTCCAACTCAGGACCATATGACATGACCCAGATAGATTGAGTCAAGCAAGTATATATAGAATAGAACAGCTTTTGACGTCAAGTCAAATCGGCTGTTAGAATGGAAGCGGCAGCCTTTGGCTGATTATACCCCGAATATCTCATACCCAAGCTAGCAAACATGAATGCGTTTCGCTCACTACAGCGTGAACAATATGACTTGGACTTACCAGTAAAGTCTGTGACTGCCACAGTAGTCGTCATGACAGTAAGCCGAGAAGTGCGGCTCATGACCAAGCCTATGATTTGCTGCAGGATTCCTCAAGCGGAAACGTATTGTTTGAATAGGTAAACTGCGGTCATCTCGAGATCCATTCGCATGAACTCACTTCCAGCGTGGCGGTGATCGGTACCTGTCTCACGTCAGGAGGCGAACGAAAGCCGCAGCATCGTTGTAAGCAGCGATTCGGTAAGTTTGAAATTCAATTTGGCAAGTCACCATGTCAGAATTCTCGTGAACATCCAAAACCAGGGAATACGGTATCGATTGGATATCACCGAACTGACACGCCCGGCATCGCCACGCTTGGCGGAAAAGGAGACACCGAATGATATCTCAAGTCTGTAGACATCAGCCGAAAAGCAGCGTGATGACGCGACATCCAACAGCTGCAGACCTGATACAACAGATGGAAAATCAGACTCCCGAGTAGGAGTCGAAACAATCCTCCATGCAGGCCGCATGCACCTCGGTCCGCGGCGCACAACGCGGCTTCTTGGCTTCAGACCAAACCCGAGTGCCCGGATATCCCCCAATCCATCCCGACACTCCAACGACACCTCTCAACCGGCGACCGAGGACTCTTGGCCCCTCAAAGCTCCTCATACACCGGCCCCTCCTTCTCGGCAGACAACCTCGCAGCGATGGCATTCAACCACGCGCCAAGCCGAACCCCGGCCTTGCCGATAACCTCATCGACAACCTCCCAGCTCTGGTCGTAGTACCCCTCGCTCAAATCATGCGTCGTCAGCCACGACAGGCCCGGCCTCAGCACATGCGAGCACACGAACGCGTTCGACTCCGTCGCCCAGCCCAGCGCGCAGTCGCTCTGCGCGAGGTCGACGCACTGGCCCGTCGTGTTGACGCCCGAGGCGCCGTGGCGGGCGAAGAGGTCGTCCGCCCACGACTTGGCGGCCACCTTCTCCCCGGGGATGCTCAGGTGCGGCGGCAGGCCGCGGAGGCGGTGCGGGATCTGGGTGTCCCAGACGGAGTGGAGGCTCATGGGGCCGGTGCAGCGGCCGTTGTTGGGCTGGCGGCGCCAGCAGACGGGGCGGATGTCGTTGCCGCCGCGGAGGAGGCCAGTTGCGTGGAGGGGCTGGTGGATGTCGCCGAGGAAGTGGATAACGAACATTGTTGCATTCTTGCGGTTGATGTGTGGGAGGGATGTGTCGAGGATTTGGGCGGTCTGCGAATGGTTAGTTTGGGATTCGGTGAGAAGGAAAGATAGCTTCGTACGTAGTTCTGGATAGCTGAGATGACGCAGCCGCTTGAGGGGCAGTCCTGAGGGTACTTCATCCCGCAGAGATGAGGAGGGTCATCGCGAGGATCTGGTGAGCGTGAGTATGTTTGACCTTCAGGCTCCGGTTATGAGAACGGCTCACTGATGTAGTGATACTTGCTGGCCCAGCCCATGTGACCTCTCAGCGTGTCAGCCCAGGTTGCTGCATCGGAAAAGTCATAGTTGCGATCGTTGGCAAGCAGCTCGCCGAAGATGGCTGAAGCTTCATCCGTCAAGTATTTCTCAGCGAGATAGCCGACTGTACGATGGCCGACGTTTCCCCACGAGAGGACCGAGGGCACGACCGCAGCCAGCAATGTTAACGAAAGACGCATTTTGATGAGGTGTTGGCTTCTTTCAGACCACAGGATAGTTGTTTAGGTTGAAAGAGCACCGTGAAGTGAAGACGCGACGTTCTTATCGGTCCCCTCTCTCATGTGACACTATCGCTGTTTGCATCACACTGTTGGCGTGTCACTTGATGGAGTGGCTGCCATCCGATGTGGCGTTCGAGTCACGGCGGCAACGCGCTCGGGGGCTTCCGTAGCTGAGCAACCTCAGTGGGGATGCGATTGGAGGTCGACACGGCAGGGCTGAGACCGCTTAGCCTGGACCTGTGCAAGAGGCGTGCTGAGCTCCAGCTCGGTCAGTTCTAATATCATCTCGGCAATGAGCTTCAAGCTGAGGCTTCACACTTGGATGGTGCTGTAGGTATGAGTGAGCAGCTTAGGGGTCCAAGAAATGAGCTCTTGGTCTCATCGCAGGCAGTCTAAGTCGTTCGCCGAGAATGCTGGGATAGACATGACGTGCCCGATCGGCGGGCCAGGAGATGTTTGGCAATGATTGTCAGGGTGAAGCGAACGAGTTTCTTGAATCTTGATTGCGTCTTGAAACCAAGGCGGCCGACGTCGGATCTCCACTGTTGAATTCAAGAGGGAATTCCGTACGTAAGAAGACAACGGAGTTCAGATTTCACCTAGATGTGAAGCCCTGTTGCTCACGTTGTTGGTCGGTACGAGATGAGAGGTCCAGCTTGACATGGGCCGTAGAATGTGATCATGTCTCATAATATCGACCATGAGTGAATCACGGTGAGCTTAGCGAAGCTCCCGGAATGAGCGTGCCGTTCGTGCGCTCCACGCGGAGGTGTTCGGTGCGGCTCACGGCGTCAGTGGAGAGAGCCCCAACGGTGCTGTCCGGTGGAACTTGGAAGCATCTCAGCTTCCAGAAAGTGGCGCTGCTGCTGTTGCTGCTGGGGAAGCTGCTGGGGTACCAGGCCAGAAGTACACAAGACTTCTTCTGCAAGATGGTTGTTGCGGTTCCCTTGCAGATGGAAAGGGTCTCCCATTTCCGTCAGCACCCGATGAAGAAGGACAAAGGACCGGTGACAGGATCAAGGGGATAAGGACTGATTGTGCGAGTCAAGCTGTGGGACCTTTTTTGGTGATGAATCGGCCAGTTAATCGACTGCTAAATTGTGATAAGATAGAGCATCCGAGCGCTTCGATGAGCCGCCCCAGCCGCTGTAGAAGTTGATTTCGTTCATCACCTCGCTGTAATTTGCATCTTGACGGCCCCGCCGCGGCTTTCGTCAGCGCTGAAGGCAGGATGCAGGTGAACGCCGCGATAAGGCCTGATAGGAGCAAGATAAGACACCTTAGCGTTTTGGACATGCGGGCCAGCCTTATCGCCGACCCAACACTCACTGCATGGATCCATGGATAGGCTGCGCTCTGCGACAAACACGCAAATCGCCAACTCGAAAAAACCAGAGTCACAAGTCGCCAAGCTGGTCAGCGCGAGTCCACCCGTACTGACTACACGTCGCACCGTTTCGATCCGCACAGGCACTGCCTGTCCATGCTGAAGAGTGACTGAACCCATAAGCGACTGCTGGAGAAACGAGCAGGCAAGCAAACAGGCAGCCAGCATGGCGGACCAGTGCTTCAGGCCGGCGCTCATCGTCGTCGACTTCCAGGAGGATTTCTGCCCACCTGTAAGTGACTGAGATCTGGACGAGGCTGAGCGTCGTCAAAAACCCGCGTGGTGTAGCCGCCAAGAAAGAATGGCGGGATGCTTTCACCGAACACATGACTGACACACCCCGAGCATGGCGCACTCGCCGTCGCCGGCGGCCGCGACATTCACACCGTCGTCAACTCGCTCCTGCGTATGCCGTTCGTGACAAAGATAGCCACCAAGGACTGGCATCCGCGAGACCACATTTCGTTCGCCTCCAACCATCAAGGCAAAGAGCCCTTCGTCGACTCCATCGACATTGTCAACCCGCGAAACAGCGCCGAGACGTACCCAACCCGCCTGTGGCCTGTGCATTGTGTCCAGGGCACGTCCGGCGCGGCCTTGGTATCGGAGCTGGACACTTCGGCTGTCGACACCATCATCGAGAAAGGCCAGGTGAGGGAGGTAGAGATGTACAGCGCCTTCTATGATCCGTTCCGGTCACCGAGGGTCGCCGACAGCGGACTCGCGGGAACCCTCAAAGAGAAGGGCGTCACAGACGTATTCGTGGTCGGATTGGCCGGCGACTATTGCGTCAAGTTCACGGCGCTGGATGCGAGCAAGGAAGGGTTCCGGACCTTCATTGTCGAAGAGGGAACTAAGCCGGTTGACCCAAAGAGTTGGGACGAGTGTAAGGGCGGGTTGGAGGCCAGCGGGGTCAGGATTGTCAGTGTCGAAGGGCCGGAGGTCCGAAAGGTTGGAACGGCGGAACGGGCATGAAAGGGCCGAGGCATTGTCGTTTCTCTGAGTGTCGTCTTGTGAGACGAAAGCCAAAAATGCAACATTTCCCGCCAAGCCAACGGTTTGCTTGAACAGGCGAGTTGCGAATGTCCCCGTTTCCTGTTCTGAACATGGTATGCGACCAAAGTATCCGTCCGTACGGCCTCCGTATGGTGTATCATGTTCCAGGGAGCCTTGTTGGTATTTGGCTTTTGGGGAATCCGTGGCATGGGCTGCTAGCGCATGTTTGCTTCAGGTAGTTGTCGTAGTGTTTGCTTCCAAGCAGCCTTACAACGACGAATGACAAGACGAAGCTTGAATGAGATAGCGCAAACAGCACGTGTTGCATAGCTAATCGTATCAACGTTTATCAGCTCTTCCCGCATCGATTGGTCGTGACTCGATATCTCGAATGTGTTTTCTGGGTCAGCCCAGTCAGTGAGAAGTGCTGCGTACCATGGCCCCCAACTCCAACGCTAGCCAGCAGCGATGAAGGAACCAGACAGTGTCCAGGATCAAGCAGCAGCCAGTGACAGCTGACAGGGACCTGCTGGGCCGAAGACGTGGTAAGCTGTGCTTGGGTGTCGGCGCGTTGCGAGGGTTCCGTGGCCCCGCGACGCTGGAGTCGGCGTTGGCAGGGGGTCCAGGGAGCCAAGGGGCCTTCAGCTGGCCTATGCAGGCGAAGGAGGAAGACGGGGAAGAAAATAGGAGATCGCCAGGGGTTGGCTGCAAAGATCTGATGTTGATGGACGTCCCATTGGCAGCTCTTCGATATCAACGGCCGGCGAATGCCCTCACGGCTTCACCGCCAGGCCGTACCCGCCGTTGCGCATCTGTCAAGAATCAAGACATTGCTGGCAATCAATGTTGATCTGAAAAATGTGTGTCAACCTGAGGGCCGGTAGGAAATGGTTTGCCGGAAGAAGACACAAACTGGGGACCCGGCAAGTCAGATCAGGTCCGCGTCGGATGGTGATAGATGAGGCATAAAGACGAGGTCGAGGACGGCAGAAGCGGGACAAGCAAACGTAACAGGGGAGACTGATCCGGATAGATGTCCATGTCGAGGAGAAAAAAAAAAAACCTGGAGAAGCGAGACATGCAACGCTGAAGCAGGCAAACCGGCCGAAGCAGTAAGCGGTTGAGCCAGGGTGCTGATCGTGTGTAAGAGTTGGTGTCCATTGAAGGAATGGAAGCAAAGGAAGGATTTGGGGGCGGGTAAAGCCGAAATCCGAAGGTGTTGGTGGCTGGATGGATGGCCATGTGGTTGATGCAGTGAGAAATAAGAAAAGTACGTCAGAAAAGTGCAGCATGTATTATTTTCGGTTCCATCCATTGATTCTAGCAGAAAGTATTGGAAGGAGTCGACAGTTCACGAGAGAAGGCAAGCGCACCTCAGTTGCAGTTCAGTGGTGCCGTCGGACTGCCAGCAGGCAAGAGCGCTGGGTACAAGGCCCACCGCCGTTAAATGACCAATCAACGTAAAATGTAACCCCGGTGTAAATCAGAGAGCAGAGAGGTACGTACCGATCAGCTCAAGATGATGGAATTGCGACGGAAAAGAAACAAAAATCATCAGCTGCAAAGGAGACAGATAGTCCCTGATAAGAGAATGAATTAGACCGTTTGCTATGGCCTTTCTTCTGGCTTCTCCCGCAGCGTCAACACGTATTATGTTGGACTTTGACCTTTTCTCGAAGAAGAGAAAGATAAACGCTTGTCGTCTCGCCGGATGGGACCCTGCCTTATTGGCGTCCTTGCTGCGTCTGTGGTGTCATGATAATCCCTCTGTAAGTGTTGCTCGTGGAGCTTACACGACAGAGTTGCCGCAGCAGGTCCCGTGTCTGTGTTTGTGTCTGTGTTCCGTGACGCGGCACCGGCGGTGCTCTTGGTATTTTTTTTTTACTGCTCTCTGGCATCCTGCTGCGATTGTGTTGCTTGAGAAGTTGAGGCAGCAAATGTCAAATCATCGAGATTCCTTATCGAGCCGGCCTTGATAAGATAAGACGCCCGAGGAGCGCTAACGGGTCGTACCAACGCCGGAGCCAGTAGGTACCTTAGGCACGCTACGGGATTTCGAGGAGGGACCTGAGCAAACACGACTTACACCATCAGCCAACAAGCTACGCCGTTTAGGCAGCGTGGCAGGCAACTACAATGTGGCGATCCTCAAGCTATTGTCTTAGACTGGTCCAATCCAAGTGTTCGTCTGGCTTTGATGTCCAGCTGGACCCCGATCCTCCGGTTCCCAACTTCCTCATGTTCGTCCAAGTCGAAAAACGAGTGGATAAGACAGGACGCGCCATCTGTGCGGCGCTGCAACTAGGTCCTTCAGGCTGAGTAGTCTCCTGTGACACATCCGCTACGACGCTGACCAGCAAAAGCAGCCCAGCTCACGTCAACGTCCGAATTGTTGCATTTTGGCTCTTGCAGAAGATAAGGCAGTGACAAACTTAGGCACTCGTAAGGAAGCTTAAGGAGGTAGGTAGCTTCTAGGTACCACATCAGGGACCTTTGCGGGTGACGACAGACCTGTGCGGTCTTGGATGCCACAGCCAAGTGCTCAGTGCTAGTGCCCAGCCGCCAAAGCCAACCTCGTTGAGGCAGGAAATCCCACCGGTCCAGTGGACATTGACAGCACTGACAGCGACGCCAAATAGCACTGACGGGCAAGGACTGTCAGAACCGGTGGCCAAAGACAGCTGCATTTCAATCCGTAGGCCATTTCGCAGCTCAGTGTTTCCTCGAATTAGGTACCCAACCTCAGCTCACCTCAGTTGGGCAGGTACATGCAGTGTCCACAATCACAGTCAGCATGTGGGGGCCGGTGTGCACAGGGCCCCCACCTGCGGGAAAATTCGGCACACCAGTCACCTTTCCGTAAAGGGAAAGACGAGGTGGAAGTACCGCGGTACATGGAGGGGCGGACCATCATCGGTAAATTTGCCAATCCAGGCCAATCCACGTCAAAATCCTTTTTTTTTTGTCGCTCTCCTGCGTCCTGGAGGGAAAATCATCATCACGGCTACGCCCACCACAAACTTGATCCAGCCCAACTTGCTGGGATTAGCATCACTCAATTTCGTCCCGTGTGGACCTGGCTTTAGACTGCAAAGTACTTTCTCTGCCACCAACTTCACACGCAAAACAGAGGTACCTCATGCTCCTACGTCTCCGCCAGTTCCAATTTCTTTTGGTCGCTGTCTGGTCCTGGCTCTTTTTTTTCGACTCTGGACTGGATTCCCCAAGTCCCAAGTCCGCCCTTTCGTCTGTCCTCTCAAGCAAGCAACAGGCATCCGGGAGTCAACAACTCTGTTTCCCTTCTTGACCTGGGCTCTTGTCGTCCGCCGCCTCCTAGGATCCTTAAACCTGCTCCTCCCTCCATCCTCCACGAACGCCTCGTGCTTCCCTCGTCATCAGGTCTTAGTTGTTCCTCCTCCTTACCCGCCACTTTGACCAACCCACGGCCTTCACCTTACTTGGGAGAGTCAGTGAGAGTCAACTTCAATTCCTAATCAGCTTCGCATTGCGCCTTCAGAGTACGGATACTTCTGTACACTACGAATACCTTACACCAGAGACAAGGACTTCAACACCCTTGAGCGCCCCCCTCTCCGACCCCCTCGACCCGTTCCGACCCAGCCTGGGCTCCATATCTGAAAAGGTACTTGGCCGCTGTTGCATCGCGAGCACTGAGAGAGATCCTCTTCTACTTCAGCACGCCAGTCTCCTCCGACCTTGCTCTCCTCTTCAACAGGACTCGCTGGAAACCTGCGCTTCGCATAATCCACACCATCTCCGATTGAGCACTTCAACGGCTCCTTGCGACTTCGGCCCTCCACGTCCGCAACACCGACCGTCCTCGATCTCCGACGACCTGACTATCGACTATTAATTTTTTTCGTTTCTGGTTTCGCTCCTCCTTTCGGTCCTCGTCCTCGACCTGATCGACCTCCTCACAAAAGTTTGTGTGCTGTCCCTTGAGGCACTAAACTGCGAGTTCGAACACGAAAGACGTCAACGGCGTCTGGAACTCTGCTGTCAACTCTGAACTGAATTGGTACGCGCACCCTCCTCCAATTGGCATTGCAGCTGCAGCGCATCCCGCACCTGCACCTGCACCGCGCGCCGCGCACCGCACCGCACCGCACACCACCACACGGTCAACTCAAAATTCCTCATCCATTCCAGCTCTTGCTGTCCGCCTGCCCACCCTCCGTCCGAAAACCACCCCTTCGCACATTCAACACGGCGCGAGGGATCAGTTTGAACCCCTCGACAAAGCATCAATTGCTAACTTTGCGACCCAGACTACCCCTTCGTTGTTTTCTTTCGACCGTTGAACCCTCAAATGTCTTCCTAATCGCAACGACTTCATTCACCGCTACCTTCGTCATGATATCCTCAACACTTCTCCCCACCCGTTTTAGGGGCGAGCAGCCGGCTGCGCAGGCGGCGGCCCCCTCCTGGCTCAACAAGAAGCTCACGCCCGGCCTCAAGTTCCTCTCCAAGGTCGCCTGCTCCCACCCGATCCATACTGTCGTCATCGTTGCCGTACTCGCCAGCACCTCGTACGTTGGCCTGTTGCAGGAGAGCCTGTTCGATGCCTCAATCAGCGTCCGCTCCGCCGACTGGTCCTCCCTCACCGAGGGCAGCCGTCGTCTGCAGACCGGCCCCGAGACTGCCTGGAAATGGCAGAATGTCGAGCCCGAGGCCGCCGTCCCGAAAGACGTCGACCACCTCGCTCTCCTGACCCTCGTCTTCCCCGAGTCCCAGTCTCCCGAGTCCGTCAACACCGCCCCGCGTACCCACGCCGTCCCGATCCCTCAGAACTTGTCCGTCACCACGCTACCTCAGACCTCCAACTCCCTGACGAGCTACTCTCAGGACAGCGCCCTCGCCTTCGCCGTTCCCTACTCTCAAGCTCCCGAGTTCCTCTCTCTCGCCCAGGAGATCCCCGATGTGTCGAGCGACGAGACCCAGACTGTTCACGGCAAGGAGAAGAAGATGTGGATTATGAAGGCAGCCAAGGTGCACACCCGCAACAGCCTCGTCCAATGGGTTCGCAATGGCTGGACCGAGTTCATCGACCTGCTCAAGAACGCCGAGGCGCTGGACATCTTCATCATGGTCCTCGGCTACCTGTCGATGCACCTCACCTTCGTCTCTCTGTTCCTCTCGATGCGTCGCATGGGCTCCAACTTCTGGCTGTTCACCAACGTTCTGTTCTCGTCCGTCTTCGCCTTCCTTTTCGGTCTGCTGGTTACCACCAAGCTTGGCGTTCCCATCACCATGGTTCTGCTCTCGGAGGGTCTGCCCTTCCTGGTCGTGACCATCGGTTTCGAGAAGAACATTGTTCTCACCCGCGCCGTCCTCTCGCACGCCATTGAACACCGCAAGCCCAAGGACAACAAGAAAGGCGACAACTCGAAGAGATCCGAGGTCTCCTCTCCCAATGTCATCCAGTACGCTGTGCAGGCCGCCATCAAGGAGAAGGGCTACGACATCGTCAAGGACTACGCCATTGAGATCGGCATCCTCGTTCTCGGTGCTGCCTCTGGTGTTCAGGGCGGTCTCCAGCAATTCTGTTTCCTTGCTGCGTGGATTCTCTTCTTCGACTGCATCCTGCTCTTCTCCTTCTACACGGCCATTTTGAGCATCAAGCTCGAGATCAACCGAATTAAGCGCCACGTGCAAATGCGCCGCGCTTTGGAGGACGACGGCGTGAGCCACCGCGTGGCCGAAAACGTGGCCCAGAGCAGCGCTTGGCCCGAGTTCAACGGCAAGGCCCCCAAGGAGGCTTCTTTGTTCGGCAGGCAGATGAAGAGCAGCAACGTCCCCAAGTTCAAGGTTCTCATGGTCACCGGCTTCATCCTGATCAACGTCATCAACATCTGCACCATTCCGTTCCGCAACTCGAGCTCTCTTCCGAGCCTTTCGTCCTGGACTGGTGGTCTTAGCGCCGTTGTCACTGCTCCTCCCGTCGACCCTTTCAAGGTTGCGTCCAATGGTCTTGACGCTATTCTCGAGTCGGCCAAGGGCGGTGAGCGCCCGACTATTGTCACCGTCCTCACGCCCATCAAGTACGAGCTCGAGTACCCCTCGATCCACTACGCCCTCCCCCCTCCTGCCAGCAAGTCCGGCTCCCAGAGCGACGACGAGTATGACCACTTCGAGAGCTACGGTGTCGGCGGCCGCATGGTCGGCAGCATTCTGAAGAGCCTGGAAGACCCCGTTCTCTCCAAGTGGATCGTCATCGCTCTCGCCATGAGTGTCGCTCTCAACGGCTACCTCTTCAACGCCGCTCGCTTGGGCATCAAGGACCCCAACGCCCCCGACCACCAGATCGACCCCAAGGAGCTGGCCAAGGCCGAGAAGTTTAACGATACCGACTCGGCGACCCTGCCCCTTGGCGAGTACATCCCTGAAACACCCAAGCCCGCAACGCCCGCCTTGTCCGACGATGAGTCGGAACTGTCGATGACCAAGGCCAACAGCCCGGAGCCTCGCACCATTGCCCAGCTGCAGAAGATGATTGACGAGAAGCGCGTCCACGAGATGTCCGATCAGGAAGTTGTGGGCATGTCTCTCCGTGGCAAGATCCCTGGTTACTCTCTTGAGCGTGCTTTGAAGGACCACACCCGCGCCGTCAAGATCCGCCGCAGCATCATCTCCCGCACCAACGCCACTTCTGATCTGACCGGCAGCCTCGAGCGATCCAAGCTGCCCTACGCCGGCTACAACTGGGAGCGTGTCTTCGGTGCCTGCTGCGAGAACGTCATTGGTTACCTGCCCCTGCCCGTCGGTGTCGCCGGCCCTCTCGTGATTGATGGTCAGAGCTACTTCATCCCCATGGCTACTACTGAGGGTGTCTTGGTTGCCAGTACCAGCCGTGGCTGCAAGGCGATCAACTCTGGTGGCGGTGCTGTTACCGTTCTCACTGCCGATGGTATGACCCGTGGACCTTGTGTCTCTTTCGAGACCCTGGAGCGTGCTGGTGCTGCCAAGATCTGGCTCGACTCCGACGCTGGTCAGTCCACCATGAAGAAGGCATTCAACTCTACTAGCAACTTCGCCCGCCTTCAGTCCATGAAGACTGCCCTCGCCGGCACGAACCTGTACATCCGCTTCAAGACGACCACCGGTGACGCCATGGGCATGAACATGATTTCCAAGGGTGTCGAGCACTCCCTGTCCGTCATGGCTTCCGAAGGATTCGAGGACATGAACATCGTCTCTGTCTCTGGAAACTACTGCACGGACAAGAAGGCCGCGGCCATCAACTGGATCG
The DNA here is from genome assembly GCF_011947395.1 of Colletotrichum karsti. Classification (NCBI taxonomy): domain Eukaryota; kingdom Fungi; phylum Ascomycota; class Sordariomycetes; order Glomerellales; family Glomerellaceae; genus Colletotrichum; species Colletotrichum karsti. Next base: position 344,053 of record NW_024065937.1, read on the forward strand.
ACGGACGCGGAAAGAGTGTTGTCGCCGAGGCCATCATTCCTGGCGATGTTGTCAAGAACGTTCTCAAGAGCGACGTCGATACCCTGGTCGAGCTGAACGTCAACAAGAACCTGATCGGTTCCGCCATGGCCGGCTCTGTCGGTGGATTCAACGCCCACGCCGCCAACATCGTTGCCGCCATCTTCCTTGCCACCGGTCAGGATCCCGCCCAGGTTGTCGAGAGCGCCAACTGTATCACCGTCATGAAGAAGTGAGTTCACCCTGGTCCCATATCATTGAGCATGACTAACCTCTCTGCCAGCCTCCGTGGATCTCTTCAGATCTCCGTGTCCATGCCTTCCCTGGAAGTCGGTACCCTCGGTGGTGGCACCATCCTCGAGCCGCAGAGCGCCATGTTGGACATGCTTGGTGTTCGCGGCCCCCACCCAACGAGCCCTGGCGAGAACGCCCGTCGCCTCGCTCGTGTTATTGCTGCTGGTGTTCTGGCTGGTGAGCTGTCGCTGTGTAGTGCGCTGGCGGCCGGCCACTTGGTCAGGGCTCACATGCAACACAACCGTTCCGCACCCCCTACGCGGACTAACACTCCGGCTCCCAGCGGCTCCCAGACGCCTGTTGGTTTGGCCATGACCAGTGCTGTCGAGAAGGCCAGCAACATGAGCGCTGCGGCTGTCGACCGGGCACGTCGTTGAGCAGTCTGATTGCTGTATATACGCATTTTGCATGAAATAATTACGGAGTTTTTGGGGATAGAGCAACATCACATGGCGATTGATACACCAATTTTCGCATTCGCTGCATTGCGTTTCTCGTGATCGGAGGAGGGGGAAGCTGAGCATCCATAACGAGGTGCGCTGGTAAGGCCAGCCTGTATGTAGAGTCAGATACATAAGAGCTTCTTTGTCCTAATCGTTCTGGTCGTCCTTCTCATGCCGTGACGCACTACTAATAACTCCCAAGTCACGTCGAAAACGCGGGATGGGACTGGCACCTTTGTGGCTGAAGATCACATAGCTAGGTGAGCGAGTGTGGCGCTAATGTGGCGCTGACGGCATCGGGCGTGCGATCGGCATCATGGAAGCTTGGCAGCGGGCTCCAAACAACACCCGTTCTCCATTACCAGTTCAGTTAGAATACGCCACCCGTTCCGGGCGCCTCAACAACAATATGCCGGCAAAACGGAGTCGGAGACTATAAATCATCTCCGGTTGCCTTTAATACGAGACAGCGGTCAAAGGAGTCATTGCGGCCTTACAGCGTACGCAGACAGATCTGCAGTCACCGCTTCTACCTTGGAATCGGTCTCCGTCCATCCACAGCCTAATATCCGCCTTTTCGAATCCTTCGCCCGGCGTCTAGACTCCGGACATGAGGCTGCCGGGCCGCCCATTCGGGGCGCGGCGAAGGATCCGAGGCAACGTAGGCAGCAGTCGCCGCTCTTCAGACGGCACTGCGTATGTCGCACCCCCTGCAACGAGCACATTTCCCCGAGGGTGCATTCGAGAGGTTGAGTGCAACTGATCCTTTTGATGTCATTCTGACTCACGCCAACCCAATAGAGCTCTTGCTTGATACTCTTCCCATTACCGGTGACTCTTGCCCGTCCGAGCGGGGTACGGCTGCCTACCGTAGCCATATCGGTGTCTCCTTGTGATGGTTTCAGATGGAGCTATTGGGCTCTAGCTTCTTCAACTATGAAGGCACCTCATTGACAGTCTGAAATATAAAGATGTCTTCCAATTTCGCGGGTGAATTTGTTCTTCCTCCTCACTTCGGGCAAGGAAAACCTTCAAAAAAGTCTGCCTCGCATCGCCTACCACCACAAGCACCAGAAGAACCACACAGAGCCATGGCCCCCCACCCCAACGCCTTAGGAAGAGGAGGAGCCCGTTTGCAGCTTGGTGGCAACCGGACAGCCGACGACGATGACAAACGAGAGATGGATGCCGCCGTCAGCGAGGAACAGAAGAAGCAGCGTGAGGAGCTCGAGAAGGCTCCCATGCGGGCAGAGCTGAAGCATCTCGAGAGACGATGGACCAAGAAGAATATCGGGTACATCACCGAACCCACCGATGAAGATATCCCTGAGCAGAACACAAACTGGTACGAGAAGTACGCGCTCTGTGTGAGTAGTTCGTTTTTACGGGTTGTTTCATTTTGCTCACACGACTTAGGTCATCCACCAATACAGCGTCAAAAATGAATTCATCGCCCGCTCATTTTTGCATGTCAACTCTCCCTCCCTCAAGGCTATCCTCAAGGAAGTGATCGGAGACCGCTATCCGGGGCAGTCCTACCTCACCTCGGACATCACTGTCGAGTTTCCTGCGCACAGCATCTATCACTACCGCCACGAGCTCGCGGCCAAGGCCAAGGACTTGGAGCCGGGGTCGGAAAGCGCCCGGCACCTCCCGATCCTCCTTGACTTCATCAACGAACAGTTCAAGGATACCATCAAGAATACGGCGAACCTTCTCGAGCAGGGGCTGATGACCTACGGGGACCTCTGGGCCATCCTCCGCCCGGGATGCCTCGTCTACAGCAAGCGCCTCGGCCAACACCGGGTGTATAGGCTGAAGAAGTACACGTACCTCACCGGCATGTGCCCAGCCCTTCAGCTCGATCTAGAGCATGTCGACTTCGACGGCAAACAGTTCGGCACTCGCCATGCGATCCTCGGCGTCCGCCAGTTCAGCGGCGCGGTGCCGATCATCTCGCTGATGGTCTTCCCGCTCGACAGCCACCCCGACCCCGCCGGTGTGGTCGACCTCGCCACGCAGCGCGGTCGGCGCTGGGAGTCGCTGGCGGGACAGAACTTCCGCATGTACAAGGGCCTGGCATTCGGTGAAAAGCTCGAAAAGGCCGGTGATCAAAGAAGCAAGCACAACATCAGCGGGCGCGTGATGATCGATACCGCCACGCACCACCGCATCTGCGCGGACGATGCCTACAGCGTCACCGCGTTCCTCGAGGCCAACGAACAGGAGCGGAAAGAAGTGCCTGGCAGCGATGAGCCGGAGCTCGTGTCCCAGGATGCCGTCAAGTTTGCGCCCCTCACGGACGAGCAGGCCATGCTCGCCACCTCCATGGTCCGCGGCTTCAGCTTCAACGAGAAGAAGTTCTTGGACTTCTTTGTGGATAAGATTAGCGACATCGAGTGGAACACGCGGTGCTTCGAGCAGCTCGTCCTCCCCGAGTCGCAGAAGGAGTTGGTGCAGGCGCTCGTGGCGGAGCACACCGCGTCCACGTTTGATGACATTGTCCAGGGCAAGGGCAAGGGATTGATCCTCGTCCTCCACGGGCCTCCGGGCGTGGGCAAGACGCTGACGGCGGAGTGTGTTGCCGAGTTCAGCCGTCGTCCTCTGTACATCGTCTCGTCGGGCGACCTCGGCACCGCGGCCGAGACGCTGGACGAGAGGCTGAGCAAGACGCTCGACCTGGCCAGCACGTGGAAGGCCGTACTCCTCATCGACGAAGCGGACGTCTTCCTCGAGCGGCGCTCGCTGCACGACTTGGAGCGGAACAGCCTCGTGTCCATCTTCCTCCGCACGCTTGAGTACTACTCGGGGATCCTGTTCATGACGACGAACCGGGTGCGGACGTTCGACGACGCCTTCAAGAGCCGGATCCACGTGCCGCTCAAGTACGACGGTCTGTCCAAGGAGAGCAGGCTGAAGGTGTGGAAGAACTTTCTGGCCAAGGTCGAGGGCGGCGTCGATGTCGACGAGGCCGGGTTGGAGAGGCTTGCCGAGGGGGAGCTGAACGGTCGGCAGATCAAGAATATTGTGCGCACGGCGAAGAGTCTCGCGGCGCATAAGAAGAGGAGGCTTGATTGCAGCCAGCTGCAGCAGGTTGTTGATATCCAGATGAACTTTGAGAGGGAGTTGAGTGAACTCAACGGCGACTTCGATGTCGTCGAGCGGTAACTTACGAGTAGTATTCTAGCATTTGCACTATTCTGTGTTAGTCTACATAACTCACCTACCAAGTCCAATACACTCAGCCATCTATCTTGCCAACTTATGAAAGTCGGACTAACAAGTGACAACTCATGTCGCAATCTCGATTCCCTGAATCATGACCGCCGCGTTACACAAGAACGCGTCCTTAAGCTCCCCCGCTAACAAAGTAACACAGCACCCCACTAGTTCCGATCGGTGAGGGGTGATCTCCCGCCGCCATCGCTAATCTCTAGGCCTTGATCAATCGAGTTTTAGCGGAACAAAGAGAGGGTCTCGCGGGTGGATGACCTCATCCGAATCAAATGTCACAGCGTCATAGACACGCGAAGCGACGCGGGTCAGCCCATATTTGAGTCTGGTGCATTCCAAGGCTCTTCCCTGTGTTCGATAGGGAAGCTCTCACGATCTTCTATTCTGCATATTCATGGACACCCGCACGTCTGAGCGTGACCTTGAGCAGAACGCCGACCCCAAGATGGCGACGAACGGAAACACTGGCAAAGATGGCCGCAAGAAGGTTCTCGTTGTTGGCGCCGGCGCAGCTGGGTATGTTTCTTCACGGATCAAATACATTCTTACAAGATTGGACGATGGCTGACTTGTCGTGTGTCAAACAGCATGTCTACAGCATACCATCTCTCGAACCATCCTGACAAGTTCGATGTTACCCTGATCGACTCGGTCGACTACTGCGGGGGCCAGGCCTTCTCGATTTCCCTCGACAAGGAACGACACGGCGCGAGCTGGTTCAATCAGGGAGTCCAGGGAGGAAGCTACATCTTCCACCACACCCTCACCATGTTCGCGCGTCAGGGCTTCCACGCCGACCCCGTGAAGCTGCAAGTCTCCTTCGGCAAGGACGAGAAGTTCTGGTCCAACGTCTTCCCGACGGAGTTCATGCTGAAGCACCAGAAGGAGGTCCAGCGATTGGCCTTCATGCTCAAGTTCATGCGCTGGTTCGAGGTCTTCTTCGCCCTGATGCCCCTCAAGATCCTCTTCAAGCTGTTCCGCTTCTCCGACGAATTCACGAACGTCATCGGTCTGCCCATGACCGCGCTCTTCCTGGGAACAGGCAATGCCACACCAGAAGTACCCGCCATCATGCTCGAGCGCCTGTGTACCTCGCCCACGTACGGCATGTGGTACCCGCCCGACAAGCACAGCGTCGCGTCGAACCTCCCTCCCATGGTCGTCTTCCCGAACTTCAGCGACTTCTACCAGGCCTGGAAGAAGGACCTCGAAGCCCGCGGCGTCACAGTCCGTCTCTCCACCGAGCTCACCGAAGTCGTGCACCGGAACAAGCGCGGGGTCCTCGTCAAGGTCAAGTCGCGCACGCCCGTCGAGGACGGCCACAACCCCAACGGCGGCGACCCGGACGCGCCCGAGTCCGAGGAGCACTACGACGAGATCGTGCTCTGCGTCCTCGCCGACACGGCCAAGAAGATCCTCGGCAAGACGTCCTCCTGGCGCGAGCGCAAGGTGCTCGGGTCCGCCAAGTTCTCCGACGACATCACCATCACCCACAACGACGCCGAGTACATGAAGAAGTACTACGAGAACTTCTACGACGAGTCCAAGGCCGTCAAGGCCCTCGGCCCGAAGCGCGACGTCGACCAGTCCGCCCGCCTCGCCTACGCCCGCGACAACTTCCGCCCGATGTACTACATCCGCATGTACGACGACGACCTCTCCAAGCTGGAGATGTGCTTCGACACGACAAACTACCAGTCGCAGTTCCCCGAGAAGGTGCCGTTCGAGCGGCACGTCTTCCAGACCATCTACCTCAACAAGGGCCGCGACCGCAAGCACTGGACCGACGGCGAGATCGACGAGGACAAGATCATCCGCAGCGACTGGTGGCACCAGCTGTGCCACTCGTGGACGCACTACGCGTTCGTGATCCCCTGGATGATGTTCCTGCAGGCCAAGCGGCGGACGCGGTTCGCGGCCTCGTGGACGCTGGTGAATGCCCACGAGGTCGCCATCATGTCCGGCATCGCCGCCGCCGTGGACATGGGCGCGGAGTACCCCGAGGATCTGGAGCACGACAAGTTTGCGTTTTTGTGTTTTAGGTTGTATTATCTTCTCGCGTACGGCAAGTGGTATCGTCGGAAGTTCAAGAACAGTAAGAGCCAGAAGGCCAAGGACGGAGCGAGCTGGGCTTCTGGGCTGTATGGGAGTGTGTATCAGGGCCCTGGGGTGACGAAGCTGGAGAGGGCGACGTGGAGGGAGGAGGTCAAGGCCGGGAGGAGCACGGAGAATCTGGCGGAGGGGAATAATGGGAGGAGCCAGCCTTAAGAATAAACAGGACAGCTGCAGTTGGATTGGAAAAGTAGATGGAATGAGGGATGGCCACGGCATGAGCCGAAATTGGCAGATAGATGGGGGATACGTTATGATCTCCGTCGTGGGAGGTCATCTAGGTTACCTCGTTTAAAGTCACGTTTGCGTGACAATGTCGGTAAGATCTAGGCAACCTCAGTGGATAATTTCGTTATTTTCACGGATTTTAATTTTACAGGTGTTCTGCAAACTTATTAAACAGAATTTGTTAAGGGTGATCGTCCGCCGACGATGCTTATATTGAGTCCAGGAAGCTCGACATTGTAAGAACGACATGTTATCAACTCCAAGTTCTAGCTGTATCTCCTCATGAATACACGATGCTTCAGTCGATGAGGAGGCAGAATTGAACGAAGTCATCCCCAGATAACTTTTGCAGCTGAGACTATACTGCGTCTGTGATGAATTATTTCCATGTTAACATCGCTATATAATCATGTTGAGCATCATTACAACAGGCGCAATACGCCGCGCAATACAATGCAGACACCCTTATTTTCTCTTGCTTGCCAGGTCCAACGAGTACACATTAAGCATTCTTACTTGAACATTGTTACAACTTATATTCATGCCATCAAGGTTACTACTTCAAATACAAATGGTATTACTATTCCTTGTCTTTTTGTTTTTTTGCTAATCAATAGGCAAAGAGTACAAAGCGATAACCGCGACCTTCTCGATTCATGTGACGAGAAAACTGATGGGCCATTCCCATGTTCAAGTCGCATATCGACGCAAATTCTCGGACGTACGAGACTGCAGGAAGGTCCTGAGTGTAATATGTAGCTCTCGTGGAGTCTCGGACTTAGGAGATCACACGTCGGGGTGCCTCCGACGGTGGACAGGGGTAACGCGGCCGAAGAAGACTGTCAGACTGCCAGATGAGACAAGTATTCCCGCCTTGACTTGAAGAAACGGCATCCTGGGCTTGGCGAAGCAATCACGTTCTTCTTCTTTGACTGGATGTCATGCCTGATTAACCTGATTGCTGCGACATCTGATAGGATAGATAGCGTCAACGACAAATCGGGTCCAGTACTTAACCAACGATATCCATATTTAGAGTCTAGCCATGTGGCAGTGTCGTAGCAAACTGGGGCGATTTGCGGGTCTAAGTGATCTTCTTCACGATGTCGGGGCATGGATTTGTTTACAGTCCGATGGCGTCTGAGGAGAGGTTGGTTTTTGCTGCATGATTCAAGCATGCGTTGATTCTTTTTATGTTTGCCATACTGAATCACAGTGTAAATGAAGGATTTGCTGTGATGTGTTGAGCAGCATGTTGAAGGGCTCTAAGGACGTCTTGTAAGTACTCTGCAATTCTGAAGACTTGGACATTCATGTGTCATTGTTGTACCCCGCCAAGAGAGAAGTGCTCGGAGTGAGTGCTGCGTGCTCTATGCGAGTGATATTCTTCTACGACGAGTTGCGGACGTCTAGACTACTCCGTAGGCCGATCGATGGTCCGGTTCGCCCATCACTGGCCAAACTTGTCGCGGCATGAGCGACAGTGAGGGAGTTAGAATGACAGGGTGTAACGTGTGTGTTATTGCGGGGAAGGAGTTCAACGCGCCAAAATCCGTATCACAATGCCTCACACTTGAACTCTTTTAGATATGTTTGCCGGAGACGGAGCCCACTTGACTCGGCCAAGAGACAGCTATGTGGATCGAAGAAACCCCGAACATCTGATGAACTTCGGCGGTGCGGCGGAACGGCGGCTTAGCGGCGGCTACCTACCGCAAACTGCCGACTGGCTTTCGGCCGAGGGCTCACACAGAGAAATCTAGGATTGCATCTTTCATTGATACTCTATTCAATCATCGGAAGATGCCTAATCGATGGGTTTGCGGCGAGTCATCTGGGGTAAGGGTTATCCGTGCCTCCATCCCGCATCCCACATCCCGAAAGAACACCCAGCAGTGTGGTTAAGATTGATGATTAAGTCTAATTGCCGCGCCATTCATACAACGCAAGATGAGTCTAGTCTAAGCGGCGCCGGCGGCTGGCAGATCCGCCTTCAACTCCGAACGCGCGCGAAGAACCGCCGGCGGAAACTGCCGAAGCCCAGGCGGCGTGCCAGACGCTGCCGACATCATCGTACATCTCTCCAGCGGCAACCTGCAGCAAGCCGTTGGAGAAAATACCGCACCCTAGCCTATCGCAAGCTATCAACAGGTTGCAAGGACGGCCGTTCGTGGAGGGGTCAGTATGGGCCGTTTCTACCCTTCTATGGCTAGTCCTGAACAGGCGAGTCGCTCACTCTCGACGTAACATTGAGTGTCGGTCCTCGGCCACCGACCCCATAATAGTCTAATAAGGATACAATGGGGCTAAATGGAGACAAGCCGACGGGATGTTGTCCAAACCACCAATACGATGATACCGGAGACTCGTATGTTCTCTCGATCTGACGGCACTTTGGCTTCACCTTCGCCGTCTAGGGCCTTGGCGAGGAGGGGTAATTCTCTAAAGACGCCATCAAGATGGATAAGATAATCTTATCTGATCTGCAGTGTGCGTAGCATTCCCCATCACACAATCCTCACCACGAGCTCGTGAGACGTGATCACCGCATAGAGCTTCGGAGTAATTACCTAACGAGCATGAGGAGGGGAAGGTGTCATTCTCAGCTGTTCCGACAGCGGCGGACCTTTACGGACAGGTACAGGAAGGCAGATGCGCAGGGTTTCTTGGCGAGATCTCGAAGGATGGCGGGCGGGAGGACGTAAATAAGAGACGGATCTCCCCGGCCTGTCTTGGTGCGGCGTGGTCTGACGATCGATCTCTCGCACCATCTCATTATTCCTGCTTTTCCAGATACCCTTTTCCGTTGTTTCTTTTCACAAGATGGCGTCATCGCAGCCTACCATCCAGGAGCTCGCGGCCAAGGTCGCGCAGCTGTCCGCCGACTTCTCCAAGTTCCTGGGCGACAACAAGATCCCCGAGCCTACCTTTGCCGCGGATAGTGTGCGCAGTTACAGTGGTCTGACATCAGAGGCTTTTCTGTTGAGACAGAACCTGCTGGACACCCTGAATGACCTGCATTACCTCGTCGAGGGCCCTAGCGAGAGTGTCTTCAACTTTGCCCACAACGTGAGATTTTCTCATCCTTGCCGAGTCGTAATCTCAGCAGATTTGTTAACATTCAGATCCTAGTACGGACCCGACGGTGCCTGCATCAATACTATCAACCACTTCGATTTCTGGTCTGCGGTCCCTCTGAATGGCGATGCCTCCTACGCCGAAATCACCAAGCACGTCAACCTGCCAGAGGAGGTCGTCCACCGCCTTCTCGAGCACGCGTACACTCTGCGCATCTTCGAGGAGACCGAACCCGGAAAGCCCCTGACCACCCGCGTACGACACACTGCGCGGTCCGCGGCCTTGGCCCAGAATGAGGGCCTCAGCGGACTCGTCGCCAACATCATGAACGATGCGGGCCCGCCCATGGCCATTCTCCCTTATGCTTTGGAGAAGTTCCAGAAGGGCAAGACGGAGCTCAAGGAGGACATGAGCGAGACCGCTTTTGCCCTGTGGCAGAGTGGTGAGCTGTCCAAGGGCTACAAGACTTCGTGGGAGATGATGGAGGAGGACGGCGAGGGTGAGAGGAAGGGCTACCGCATGAGGACTTTCGTCAAGTGGATGAACTACATCAAGGACATCTTCCAGTTGGAGGGACTGCTCAACACCGCCTACGACTGGAAATCTGCCGGCAACCTCAAGGTCGTCGATGTAAGTGCGCCCTGGAACTTGTGGAAACTGGGTCGGAATCAACTAACACGGCGTTAGCTCGGCGGTTCCGGAGGCCACGACAGCTTCGTCCTGGCCAAGAACTTCCCCAACCTCAACATCACCGTGCAGGACCTGCCCAAGTGCCAGTCCTCATTCGACCAGAACATTCCCGAGGAGCTCAAGGGCCGCGTGAGCTTCCAGCCCCACAGCTTCTTCGAGCCCCAGACCCTGCAGGCGGACATCTACATGATCAAGCTCATCCTCCACGACTGGCCCGACGCCGAGTCGATCCAGATCCTCAAGGGCCTCACCCCTGCGCTGCGCCCCGGTTCCAAGGTCCTCTTCATCGACTACGTCGGCAAGCAGGGCACCGTCGAGGAGAACGCCGCCGCGGCCGCCGCGCTGCCCAAGTCCATCCAGCAGATGGGCACGTCGACGGACCTGAGAATGATGGGTCTGTTCGGCGCCAAGGAGAGGCACGTCGATGCGTGGAAGGAGCTTTTCAAGAGGGCGGATGAGAGGTACGATGTTGCTCGCGTCACGGCCAACCCGTTGTCTTTCTTCGTCGTTATTGAGGCTGTCTGGCGCGGTTGAGATCGGTGTTTGACGGATGATGTGTTATGACCGAAGATAGACGAAATCAAAAAAAGCATTTGGAGTTATTTCTAAGCATGCGTCCTCTTGTTTGCGTCTTCTGGCCTCAGTTTGTGTCCTCTGAATGTGATGCTTTGCTATTGATCTGAACGCTCAAACTCAGACGCCCGTGTGGTTCTTATGGAGCAATTTAGAGCTGCCAAGTCCCACAAGTTCGGTGTGCAATTCCGAGCCTGTCTACCCACCCATCATCTTAGCGCCCCACGATGTTCCACTCAACCATGCAGCCCTCGCTTCACGATACCCTCCACACACCTCCAGACCTTCATAAATCATTTGTTTGCCAGATGAGTCATCAAGCAACAATGGTTTCGTGGTGTAGTTGGTTATCACGTCAGTCTAACAGATCGAGGTCCTCTGGCATCTCGCCTGGCACACTGAAGGTCTCCGGTTCAAGTCCGGGCGAAATCATCCATTGGGCGAATGGTTTAGTGGTATAATACTCGCTTAGCATGTGAGTGGTCCAGGGTTCGATTCCCTGTTCGTCCAATTCTTTTGCTAGTTGCTTGAATTTTTGATGCTGGGGCCGAGATGTTGGTGTTTTTGACCATCAACTTCATGGGAACGCTGAGAGGTGTGGAGCAGGGTCTTCAGCCGGGAATTACTGTGACACGGTTCAATTGAGACTCAAGCTGTTTTCTGCAAAGTGTCAGGTATACCTTTTAAATAGCTAGGTGTTATTGATGCTTACGTGCAAGTTGTTATCGAGCATTGAGACTTACGCGCAGGAGATGAACGCGGATTATTGGGACGATCTGTCAGGATGCTGGACTTTAATCGCCTCAAAGCTTGCTTGTTCCCTTGGGTAAGTTAAAAATGAGAAAAGCTTGCTTGCAGAGACATCTCAAAATGGCCTCATTTCCTTGCGAACTGATATTGTATGAGGTAAGAGCTGCAGAAACCCGGCCATCAGTCATCATCTGCGCTTGTGACGAATGCTCTCCCCGTCTGCTGTGAGGACGCTTTACCGGGAATGAGAGGCTCGATTTCGACGCCATCGCCTCTCGGTGTTACCTTGCATGCATGCCTTCACAGCTATCCGGCCGTATGAACCGTGTATTCTCCGCTTCCAACGGCACAATAACGAGCAGCCGGCCACAAAATGGGACGCAGTGTGGCATCCAAAACCCGGCCGTCGCCCGAATCCGCTGGCCGGGTCGCCGTGATTGGCGGGTCGGGAACGGCGAGCATGGAACACGCGCGGGCGCGCTTCTTAGTGCAAGTCATCAATGCAACGAGGCATTGAACAGGTCTAGGGTTGGGACGAACTAGTAAGGGTCGCCGGTAACCTACAGTCAGTTAAGAGAGCGCGAATTGTGCTGCAGGGTGAGGAGGAGGTCCAAGGATAAGACCCGACGCTTCAATTTGGGGATTCCGATGCCCTAAACGGGATGGAATGGGACAACCGGTGAGAAACATGTGGCGCTTTCTACACCACATGGCTTACATTGTCAACATGCATATGTAGGTAGGACAGCATAGTGATTACTCGTGACGAGCTGTCTATTCACTTGGCGTCTGGCTTTGATAGCATTTGATCTAGTTATGGTTCGAATGATTTTGAGCAACGGGCAAGATGTGTTGGATTCAACTGATTCAACTCCTCAATTCCCAATCCATACTCGTTCGATCGGTGATGATGGACCAGCCTAGCCCGCCATCCCGTCTCATCCTTTGCACTACTCACCAAGCGACTTCGGCAGACTACATCAAATCCAGGGATCTTAGCTTACTTGCGTACGCTAGATGCAGCCGTCACATGGCTCTTGAGCCCAAGTAGCGTCCAAGCCCATCTCAGGCCGCTCATACGATGAGCTCTCACCTAGCGTCACCTAGCGGCCACACCCTCAGCCGGTCCAGGTCCAGGCTTGTCCCCGGCTCAAGCCACGAGCTTTCAGTCTTAATACTGCACTTAACCATGCGTTTGCAGTCATAAGTCGAGCTTATCCCCCGAACTCTTCGCGAGTCGTCTCATTCTTGATGTTGCGTTGGTGGTACACATATTGAATATTTCGCTCGCGGGCCAACATTGTGTTTGCTTTCTGAACCCGACACTCTGGCGCTGGGACATTCTTCACCGCGCTACGCCGCTGTGCCTTGCACGTCGTTTTTCGTTACCAAACTGTCGGGTTCCGCCAAATAACGAGAAATGACAGAATAGCCTGGGAACAAGAGAGCGACAAAACAGTATACGATATCAGCAAGCCGAACACTGGAAAACGCGGCGGATCTCACGGTGTTCAATTGCAAGACACGAAAACCCGACCGGACGGTAATCGAGTGCGGGAACGGGACGGGACGAATCGAATTGAGGCAACAGGGGGCAATTGAATGCCCGGCATGCGTCTTTGACAGTACCAACAGCATTCCGCGTGTCGCTGAACCCTGTGCAACGTGCCACGGCGAAAGGCCCAGCACACGAGCGGCACAGCGTGGCCACGGGAGAAGACGAAGAAGAGTTGTCGTTGGTGCCGGCGAGCAGCACTTAGAAGAGATGATGGCGGGGATGCTGTCCTCCACCATAGCCAGTGTGCCGTGCTCCGGGTCTTCGGGTTTCTTGCTCAAGCTGGTTGGACTGCTGGCATTCGTTATCTTCATCGTTTGGGAATTCCGGTCTTGGTACCGACTTCGAAAGATCCCGGGCCCTTTCTTTGCTTCGATATCGGTGTTGTGGCAGCTGAAGAAAGCACTCGGCGGATCATATCACGAACACTTGAATGATGTCGCCAGGAAGTACGGTATGTACTCAAATCTCCTGCCCTTCTCCTGCCCATGGACTCTGTTGTATATCTCGACCAACCAAGATCCCGGGACGGTCATGTGCATCCAACACGGCTTGTCAATTGAATCAACTGCTAATCAAGATCATCGTAGGACCCCTGGCCCGCATCGGACCAAACGAACTGCTTTGCACAGACCCCGACTCACTGCGCAAAATGTCCGCCGTCCGCTCAACTTACACCAAAGGCGACTTCTACGATTCGGGCCGCATCACTCCAGGCGTTGATAATGTCGTCTCGATGCGGGATGAGGAGGAGCACAAAGCAATGAGGGCGAGGATGGCCCCGGCCGTAGGTTTTCTTTTTCTTTTACTTTTGATTCGCCTTAGTCGACGCCAGCAGCGTGGCTATGCGACACAACATGCGTTGTTGGCTCCAATGTCTCGGTAGCTAATTACCGTCACCCAAAAAGTACACAGCCAAAGAAAACGAGGACTTCGGTTTCGAGACGGGAATCGATCGCCAACTAATGAATTTCATCCGTTTAATCGACCAGCATTATGTCTCTACCGATGCGGTGTTTCGGCCGCTGGACCTGGCCGAGAAGACGCAGTTCTTCGCGCTAGACGCCATCGGCGACATTTCTTTCGGCGGCGCGTTCGGGTTTCTTGCAGAAGACCGCGACCTGTTTCGGTACATCGAGATCAACGAGTCGTCTTTGCCGATTATGAACGTCGTCTCGGTGCTACCCTGGCTAGGACGACTGGTTCATAAATGGCCGTTTCGCGTTTTACTTCCCAAGGAGAACGACCAAGTCGGGTTCGGACGACTCATGGGGTGAGTTGCACTTTGAACAGGTTGAGTGAGACACTACTGACATGGCGTAGTTTCGCTAGGAATTATGCTGAAATGAGACTGCAACCCGGCGCGAAGCCCCGGAAAGACATGATGCAGGCGTTTATCAATCAAGGCCTCGGGCTGACTGAGCTCATCCAGATTGTCTACATTCATATGTAAGTTGGGGGATCCGACTCAAAACGAAAACAACAACTTACATGGAGGCTCCAGGATCGCGGGTACCAACTCCGCCGCGCAAGCCATGCGCATGACATTACTCTGCTTAATCAACAACCCCGTCGCCTACCGACGATTACAACAGGAAATCGACAATGCCGTGTCATCCAACATAGTCAGCTCCCCAATCACCAACACCGAGGCCTTGAAACTCCCCTATCTACAAGCCGTCATTCGCGAGGGTCTTCGATTCTACCCTCCGGTCACCGGTCTCGGTTTTAAGCAGGCTCCCGACGGTGGCGACGTGCTGAATGGCTACTACGTCCCGGGCGGCACGCAAATCGGACAGAACTTCTTCGGCGTCGGGCGCTCGAAGTGGGTTTGGGGCCCCGATGCTAATGTTTTCCGCCCCGAAAGGTGGCTCTCGGCGAGTCAAGATGAACTCAGGCGGATGAATGCCGCCGTCGACACGCATTTCGGTCATGGCAAGTATTCGTGCTTGGGAAAGCCGATCGCAATGATGGAACTGAATAAAGTGTTTGTCGAAGTATGTTGCCACCTCATTGGATTTGGGCGTCTTGATTACATTACTGACACATAACAGCTACTAAGGAGATATGACTTCACTGTAATGAATCCAGAGAAGCCCATCAAGACGCTCAGCGCCATCTTCTTCGTCGCCAGAGACTTTTGGGTGAGGCTCACACGACGCCCGAGCTAAGAGATTGTATCCGCCAACAAGAATCATGCGAACATGATTATCGACGCGTTCTTACAAGAAACTGGCCTCACACGGTCGATTTAATGATGAAGATGAAACACAGAGCTTGCACATTAAGGCCCATAGTGCAGATAGAATAAATCTAATCATGCAATAGGGAAGGCATCGGTGGCGTTGAATCAGCATGAACGCGTTGCTCTGGAAGAAACGAGGCGATCGATGTCATTGTTGTGAGAGTAATGAGAGCGACCGAAAGAACATGACGAATTCAATGTTCTTATTACGATGCACTACTATCGCCAACGCAACAATCATGGCGGATGTGTACGGAAACAGTCCCGTTTCTTAGAGCACATAAACACCTCATGTTCTTTTAGGTAGTGAAGGTAGACTTCCAATTAATCCATGAGTTGCCTATTCTTAACACAGCCTATGGCACGGTCAAGAGTAAAGCTCTCCTACCCACGTGTCCATCCAACGACGTTTCCACATCCCCAGCTACGACCATCCATGAATGTGCAGGGTTCAAGTCGCTTAGAAGATTTCCTCTTCCTCCTCGTCCTGAGTGAGCTTGAGTTCACGCTTGAAGATTTCCTCCTCCTCCTCATCCTGGGTCAACTTAACATCGCGCTTGAAAATCTCCTCCTCTTCCTCGTCCTGTATCAACTTGACATCACGCTTGAAGATTTCCTCTTCCTCCTCATCCTGGGTGAGCTTGACGTCTCTCTTGAAGATCTCTTCCTCCTCCTCGTCCTGGGTAAGCTTCACGTCCCGCTTGAAGATCTCTTCTTCCTCCTCGTCTTGAGTGAGCTTGAGCTCTCTCTTGAAGATCTCTTCCTCTTCCTCGTCCTGAGTCAACTTGATGTCGCGCTTGAAGATTTCCTCCTCCTCTTCGTCTTGGGTGAGCTTGAGCTCACGCTTGAAAATCTCCTCTTCCTCCTCATCCTGGGTCAGCTTCAGCTCGCGAGCCTTCAGACCCTTCTTGGCGGCCTCGGCATCCTCGGGGTTCTCGGCCGCAAGAGCAGCGATGATGGTGTTGACATCGTCCTGGCGGGCGACGAGGGACTCGAGGGGAGCAGCGATGGCAACGGCGGCCAGAGTGGTGAGAGCGATGGTGAAACGCATGGTGGCGGTTTGTTAGTGATTGTGGATTAAACGTTTAGGTTGTTGTAAAGAACGAGCACAGCTCTTGAAGACAGGACTTTGGAGATTATCGAGTGAACCGGCACAACGCGAAGTTTGGACACTGTAGAGAAGGTGTTCGTCGAATGGGGAAGATAGATAGAGCAGGGAGACAGCATGGGTTTTTCAATGTCTGGGCAAAACAACAAGACGACTGCACCGGTGGGGCGGGAGAGTTCTGGCAACCTTGCCAGGCGGGTTTGCCGCACTGATGCCGCGACAGCCGACTCAGTTTAGATATCGAATGGCAGGCGGGCGTCTCTACTGACGTCTCTTGGTAACGCAAGCACATTCATCCGAAACAGGCCAGTCTGGCGAACGATTCGAGGCTTACCTGGTACGGGATGTTGTGGTGTTGCGGTTTCAAGTCGTCCACGAATCGCAACTCCGACTTCGCGTGGGGGTGGAGCGGCCGGGACAGGGACTGAGCTCCCGGGAGGACAGGAGATTGAGCCTTGTTTGTGGAAGACAAGGCGATGAGGAATAGAAAGTGGGAATCCCCCGCACGGAAGGTCGTGAAGCTGCGGAGGAGGAGAGATCGGGTGAAGCGATACCTGTCGGGGGTTGGGAGTTCCGTGCTCTGAGCCTCATGTCTTGCATTGCATGCTCAGACGCAACAAGGTTTGCGGCCGTCACATGTCCAAAGTCAGTTGTGACAGAGAAGGAATTCCTCGTCAAAGTCCTGACTCTCGAAGCGGCCGAGTTCAGCTGGCTATGGGTGAGAAAGATGAGCCGTCTTCACCAGTGCTTCACTAGTGATTAGCGGCTGAGATGCTCATCGGAGAATTGACTGTGTATCCTGTTGGGCAGAGTCGTAATCAAGGGAAGTGCCGTCGGGATTTTGTCGATCCCGTGGGACTCCTGCTGGAAACTTCCTGAGACTTCTTTGTGTCGGAAGTTTTAACCGCGATCCCGCTGCGGCGTTTCGTTTTGTGTCTGGGGTTGTCCCAAAATAGCCAGGGCAACGTGACTGTGCACGAGATCTCAGCTACGTATCTCCCAGAGCCATCTAATCAGCCAATATTATCTTATGCATTGTGTTGCCTCGAAAAGAGGTTGCCGCGGAGACCCTGGGTGATGAACTCTCCGCCCTGGGTAGGTGTCGTCGTCGGCATTTGATCTGATTAGACCTCTATCAGTACAGTCCCTGCATTTTTCCTAAAGCTGTTTGAGGACCAGGACGATGTAGATATTGTGATAGCTGTCGTGTAACATTCGCTTTAGGTCTTGAGTGCCATCGCCCCTTGAGTCACGGGCAATGTGACCACTTACGTTGCCGGCAGGGGTCGTCAACAAGTTACCCGAATAGGATCAATACTGCCCATGGTTAGCCCCAAGATCGGCAGGCCAGAGTCACACACGCATCAAGTAGACTGGAGACTGGTGAGAAGCTTATTTCGAACGTCATTCTGCCAAGCTATTCTGAATCTATTCCGTTCAACCTAACTCCTTCGACCGTGTCCATCGCATTACTATCATCAACATAAGCGCGAACATTAAATGTCCTTGGACTTGGTGGCCAGGCGGTAGTCCATGCCCACCGTCACACTTCCAAACCACAGCGCAAGCTTGTCCACAATAAGATTCTTCCTCCCGTACCAAGGGCCCTGGTTCGTCACCACAGGCATCCGGCCATGCGCCTTCTTGAAGTAGTTGGACGTGGCATCCACACATGGCAACTTGGGGCTGTTCCGCTTCTCCTCGTCAGACAACACCGGCGTGGCTGAGACGGCGCCGGCCTTTTGCGCCTGTTTGATGACACGGATGAAGAGTCGTGTGACGGTGTCGGCGCCGGGTGTCCAGGTTTGTGTGACGTAACCAATGATGGCGGCCGCGTTTGGCACGCCGTCAAGCATGCATCCACGCCAGCTGTATTTTTCACCAACCTTGACAGGAACTCCATCAACCGTCACCTCCGTGCCACCGAAAAGCTGTACATGTAAGCCGGTGGCAGTAATAATAATGTCGGCAGGCAGGTGGCGGCCCGACTTTGTGAGAATGCCATCCGCCGTAATGGTGTCGATATGGTCCGTCACAATCTCGGTATTGGGCTGGTGTAACGTCTTGAAGACATCGCCGTCGGGACACATGTTGAGACGTTGTTGAAAGGGGTTGTACGCTGGTTTGAAGTGAATATCGACAGGGTAGCCCTTTGGTAGCCGGCGCTTGGCATCCATTCTGAGGAAGCTCTTAGCCGCTTCGGGGAAGTTGAGAACGAATTGAATGAAGAACGTCTCGAGAATGAGGTCCTTCAACAGAATCATCCAGTTGGCAAGGAATAGCGGGAGGATCTTCTTCAGTGTCTTGTCGAAGCCTGATTCCGCTGCAAGGGCAAACACGTAGGACGGACTGCGCTGAAGAATCGTGGTGAAGCCAGCCGTTTTTGCGATATTCGGGAACAGAGTCATGGTCGTCGCGCCCGAGCCAATGATGATAACCCGCTTGCCGGTGTAATCAAGGTCTTCGGGCCACCATTGCGGGTGGATGACTTTGCCCTGGAAGTTGTCGATACCAGGAATGTGCGTCTCGAGGGCCTTCTCGTACGAGTAGTAGCCAGAACACACGAACAAGTACTTGGCCTTGATCTGCTTCTTGCCCTCAGGAGTCTCGCAGGTGACCGTCCACCGCGCCTCGTCGCTGTCCCAGCTAGACGACTTGACTTTGTGGCGGTAACGGACGTGGTTGTCGATGCCGTGCGTCTTCACCGCGTCTTCAATGTACTCTGCAATCGGCGCGCCTTCGATGATCTTCTTGTCGTGGGGCCACGGGTGCCACGCGAATCCAAAGTTGGTCATGTTCGAGTCGGAGCGGAATCCGGGATATTTCCAGTAGGACCACGTGCCTCCGACGACATCGCGAGCTTCCAGCACGGCGAAGCTGCTCTGTGGCAGCTCTGTCCGAACGCGATAGGCCGCGTTGATGCCAGAGATACCAGCGCCCAGAATGAGGATGTCAAGTTCTTCTGCCATTGTGATGATTGTTGGTAACTGTCTGTCTGCCTAAGCAACACCGTACAACCAGGCTGGAGATGTCGAGATCTTATCAATGGCTTCAACTCATGCGATCAGAGGATTTTTTTTGTTGAGGCGAATGCCAGCCGAGGCTTTTCTGGTGGGACGTGCGCGTACTGGAGGCGTAAAAAGTAGATCTTGCAGCGGCGAAATGGATGGGCGTAGGGATGCCATGCAGGGGCTTGCATGTCTTAACATTTTCTCCCTCATACATCGCCACGGCTGGTTGGTTGGATCGGACTGTCAGTAACCTGTCGAAGCATTGTATTGAGCCACACAGATAATGCGAGTGC
Source organism: Colletotrichum karsti (assembly GCF_011947395.1). Taxonomy (NCBI): domain Eukaryota; kingdom Fungi; phylum Ascomycota; class Sordariomycetes; order Glomerellales; family Glomerellaceae; genus Colletotrichum; species Colletotrichum karsti. The sequence continues at coordinate 363,685 of NW_024065937.1, forward strand.
GAACGACAACGTCAGCCGAAGTCAAATATGCCTCGGCCTATGTTGGTCGACTGGAATCAGCGCCAACAATGCTTCCTTAGGGATGCGGGCTCAACTTCAAACGTTTCTGAAGATGGTTCCAGAATGGCGAAGCTGTCAAATACCACTCTCCTGCGGGCCTTGGACTATCGCCCGAACTGTTAGTGTACACCAACCTCGGCCTGTTGGTTCCTGTGAGCCAATCGGATACATGCTCTCTATGCGACTGTCGTCGAGATGGATGCGCATCCTGCTAGCTACAGGTCATTGCCAACATGCCAAATCGCACCCGAGGACCTCGCATTCTTTTAACCCCATGTCTTAATGCAGGAACTGGACCGAATGTCCCGAATGCCCCGAATGCCACTCAATTCTTCTGACCGTTAGTATTCCGTTTACTGTTCCATCGTGGCAATCTGCCCGAGACGCCGGTGACGCCCCACAATTGTCCGCCCGGGTCTCCGCCAGGGCCGGCCCAAAGCTGCCGCACGGCCACTACTGACAAGATCGAGCAAGACAGCATGTGATATCGTGGGGAAACCGTCCGCCTGGTATTGGCGCCTAGAGTTCCTATTATTGCAAAGTTTTCGCCTGCTCTGTGAAATCGCGCTTGACTGGCCGCACTCGTGAAGCATGTGATTCTCAAAGATCCAGCCAGCTGACGTTGCAACAAATTCACTGTTTTGAAGAAGATGCTAGAATTTGAATGAAGAAAACTGACACTGGGGTGCAAATTAGGTTACGCGGCAACTACTGTTACGTCAGATTCCACTCCTGTCGTCCCCAGTGTGCAAGACTCTAAAACTCTTACAACCTGCCAACCTAGGCCTAGCAGGGGTTAGCTGGCTTTGAACTGCCGGAAGAATCTCACGATCGATCACTGCTTATCTTTAGTCATCTGCTGCAAGGAGAAAACTGATAGGAAAGAGCTTGATCGCATAACTTCCGGACGTCCCGCTTTCGGTTGTAATAAGTGCCCTAGCATTTGCAGTAACATGCGTCATAAAAAACGCCTGTTTCGTTTTGCCATTTATCTGCCTTAACTTTCCATGTTTAACTAACACCTTCGTTTGCCCTTACACCCATTTCTCAACTAGTTACTAACATCGCACTTTGAGCACCCTTCCAAGACATCTGTTCTGTGTACGGCTCTCAGCAAAAACATTTTTTTTTCTTCACAGAACCCCAATAAATACTTCGGCTTTCAAGTCATCCTCAGATTACTGAAAAAGCCTAAATATACTGCTAGACACTTTCGGGCCCCAGCACTTGTAAACGACAGTGCTCGACTCAGTACTCACTCATGACATTGAGCATGTACTCCCTATGAAGCTACACGTACAAATATAAATCTTGCAGATATAGCTAGTGGCTTCAGACTCTATTATTGGAACAAGCTAGTATCAAAGTTGAATGGGCTGCATATTGATACGTCGATGCTCAGCCCTACAAGCACCGTCTGACGTGACAAACACCTTAACTATCTACTGTCCCATGAAACTATCTTCAGTTGCTCAATATTCATGGTGATATCTTTGATTCTGTTCATATTTGCGAGTAGTTGTTACCGCCAATGTGCCGTTAATTTGCTACAGTCTGGCGAGTGCAAGAGCAATAGACTCTCAGACCGGTATCAGCCATGAGCAGACTTTGTCTAGCTACTTCGCCCGCTGAGGGCACTCGAATTACATGTTTGTCTCTGATGCGTTGCTCCGCTAGTCTCGCAAGCACCAAGCAAACGTGAACAGCCCGCACGTTTTCATGACTTGACAAACCACAGGAGTCTGATTCATGTTCAGTTCAGTTCCTCTCATCAGACGACGAACAGTCTGGTCGACTAGTGAGTGATTGATCCTTCATCGGAGGTTTACGGCCCTTATGAAACAGCTCTTCATCACATCATTGAAGCTATGATGACCTCTTGTTATCCACAACGCCGAAATACTTATCGCCGAATCTGCGTTTCGGTTGCTCCAACAACCCCTAGCAGCAATACGTCTCATAATACCCTGTCTCTGCCATAATAAAGCCCAACTCCGAGAAGATTATCCCCGATTTACCTAAGAGTCTCATTCCATCAATCTTTCGAAGACCTAACGCCGACACGGTGTATCAATCCGTAGGTCCCGATGAGGGGTAAAGGGGATAAGTCGGACGAGTGGGGTTGGCGTTGCGGCGAAGCCATTGACTTCGACTGAAACTTTGCGGGGTATCATCGCCATCACGCTCAAATCGGGTGCGCATCCGACGGACTCGGCGCCCTCACAACAGCGGCAGAACATCAGCGCCCGTGTAGATTAGGCGGAAATGGCAAGTCTACCCCCGTTGCGTGATCGGAATCAACGTTTGGCCGGCGTTCTGACGATGTCAAAATGCGGGGAAGTCATCGAATCAAGTAAGTGCAACACGTGGAGTCGCGAATCAGAGCCGGCCTGTTCGGGGATCCTTCGGGAACCGTGCCGCCAAGCTGTCGGTAGATGTGCCCGTCTCGACCGGTCATGAGTTGGTATTAAAGCGAAATACTCTTCGTTTTTATATCAATTGCAGCACGCCATCAAGGTTCTAGTCCATCAAGGTCCCTAAGATTACTATTCCGAAAAGAATCAACCATCATTATTCCCGATTAATCAACACCGGTCTTATCCACCACCATGGCTCCCTCGCTTCACCCTTTGATCGACAACGGCCTCACCAAGGGCGACCCCAACTTCTCCGGGGGCAAGCTCCGCTGCCTTTGCAAGAGCAACCCCGTCGAGGTCACTCTCGGCGGCAACGTCGCTCACAACCACGCCTGCGGATGCTCCAAGTGCTGGAAGCCCGAGGGCGCCCTCTTCTCCGTCGTCGGCGTCATCTCCAGAGACCAGCTGAAGGTCACGGCCAACGAGAACAAGCTCCACGTCGTCGACAACTCCGCAGTCATCCTGCGTAACGCCTGCAAGGAGTGCGGGGTGCATCTGTACGGACGCATCGAGAAGGACCACCCCTTCAAGGGCCTGGACTTTGTTCACGTCGAGCTTTCCGACTCCAAGGGATGGCAGGAGCCGCAGTTCGCCGCGTTTGTGTCGTCCATTATTGAGCAGGGTTTCCACCCCAAGGGCATCGACGAGGTCCGCCAGAAGTTCAAGTCGGTTGGACTGGAGACTTACGACACCCTGTCGCCGCCTTTGATGGACCTCATCGCGACCTGGACCGGTCAGCAGTCTGGCCGTCTCCCCGCCAAGTTGTAAGCAAGTCTGTGGAGGAAAGGACCATGAATGTTATGTTAGCGAAAAGCCGTTTGAAGCATTTATTTGGGTAATCGGTTGTTGAACTGGGTGTAAAATAGGCATGGGCCATGAGCTTGCCCACATAAGACTGTATTACTCCAAAATGAACCGTTCCTTGTCGTCGTTTCACATCAGGAAAAAGTTCTGTGACTGAAGACTATTGTCGATAGCGTATCGGACAATGTCCATTCGTGAAGACCAACCGTTCTGTTGACATGAGCTTATCAATGACTTACACTGTTGATCAACTGTCCTCAACCGCCGCTGTGCACACTGTTTTTCTTCTGCAGTGAGCATCACTTACACCTGACAGAGTCGATAATTAATCCAGCGTCGTGTAGGGAAAAGTGACTGGACAAATTCAGACAGCTGGTATCGGTCAAGTTCCACCCAATCCCGGACGGACTTGACTCGGCCACGGCGATCTTCTCTCACATTGTTCTCTAGCCTGGCATCCACCGAGCTACGGAGCGTCCCGGTGACACGGAATGTGGGCGGGGCCACCAGCTCGGAGCTCCGTTGCAAGTCGGAGCCGGTCGACTTGATGATGAATCCTTTTCACCAGCCGGCGCCGATGACTGACACCGTCCTGGAGCGGAACAAGCCACCGTTGCAAAGTCCTACACCTTTTCGGCTTTTCCACGCATCTGAACTGCCGGTGATATGACTGAAACAGGCGCCAGCGGCCCGACACTTAGAAATTCCAGAAACCACCGTCGAAACCTAAGTTGAATTGGCGATAGCTCACCACAAGATGCAATTGGCCTGCCCTCTGATATTGCACTTGTACCCTGCCGTTCATTGTCTTGGCGACACAGCCCTCGGGAGTCGGGAGAATCGCGTTCTTTACGAACAGACTTTCGAGACCCACGGCGGTCGCCACGAGGTCAGGACTTGGCTTCCAGAAAAGACAAGTCATGTCCGACCTGGCGAAGGACAAGACGCGGCCCCTTCATAGAAGAATTGATAGATTGCGCACAAATGAATCAGGGTTTGATACAGACCCGTCGGCGGGAGGGGCTTCAGAACTTTAGTCGCTCTCGCTTGCATGGGTTGCGGAGTCCTTCGCAAGGGTCTTTGGAAGAAATACCGTGCACGGTAGGGATCGACATAAGACAATTTTGACGATTACGGTGCGAGTCTAGCTCCGGTCCAGCCGCCTCTAAAACGCCTCGACAATACCGCTAAAGAACACGGCAAGGGCGGTGAATTGGGTCTGGGGTCTGGGGTTGAAACGTGAGAGAAGGTAAGTCAGACTAACTCAGAGAGTTTGTTTGTTCAGTCAGCAGAGAGCACCGATTATCGTGATACAGATAACTCAACTTACACGCACCGCAAGCATACGATTCTGGGGAGAAAGAGCCAAGAGGTCAATCATCTTCTAGAACCGATCTGAGCTTTTCCCACGGACTTCGACCCCGTCTCTCGGTTCCAGTTCATCCGTTGTCGTCTCCCTTGTGTTGCCCAGACACGCCATCAACTTGGCCGGGCAAGGAGTTGTAAGCGGCTTGGCGGACAAGGAACAAGTCTGCAAACCCCTGAGGAAAAATGCAACGCACGATATGAAAAGCAGTTGCCTTACGCTGTTTTTGCCGAACCGAGAAGATGGCAAGGATGGATTTATTCTCACCATTCGTGATGTCTCAACCAACCTGATGCGGCTGATATTGTATACCAGCTCTCAGCCGGACGTTGGATCTAGCTCTAACTCCGCGGCGATAGCCTCAAACATTGCAGACGTTAAAACACAGTGGTCCGCTTGACAAGTTGCCGTGCCGCTCACGGCAGTCAACCCTATCTTAGCGTGGGCCGTGGGGGCCATGGAGTGAAGGCAATCCGACCTCGCGAAGTCTGCGGAGCAAGGGTCTAAATGCAGCCTAGACCAACATCCAACCTGGCTCCCGGTTCCTTCTCACGTCTCCGCTAGCGACTTGGAGTTTGACATCTCGTTCGTCCGCTTGAGATGAGTGAAGTCTGAAGAAGCCAATCACTCACCCAGGCGGAGGCGGAGGAACGGAAAGCCTTGTCGAAAGGCGGCCCCCTATCCTCGCCTCGCCAGTGTAGGCCCCCTTGGAACACGAGAGGAAGCAGGATCACGCCGTCCACATCCCAGAACGTGCAGAAAACTCTACGAAGTTCTACAGCGGTTATCTTCTGAAGCCTGTCAAGCTTATTTTCCCGTGTATCACATTTAGCGTAGAATAGTTCGATTCCGTGAGTTAGCGTCTCGCCTGCGCGGGAAGGAGAGGGGGCAACCGTGGCGACATCGTGGACCTCTCGAGGTGATAATGGGACGCCGATCTACATAAAGAAGGATCATGCCTTCTTGCCCACTGCTACCATCGATCTGACCGCTCTTCTGTTTCGGTTCGATTCCGGTCTGCTTGCGTGCGATTTCTTGGCCCTTGCCCACCCAGACCCAGACCCAGCTCCTTGGGACTGGACGCAGGCAACACACGACTCGTTGTCAAAGCTTCGCCTTGGGGGCCGATCGTCCCTCGCTCCTTTGCGGGTATTCCGTGTAAGACTGGCTCTCTCGCTCTTGAGTCCAGTATGGAGTTCGCAACTCTAGTTGCCCGGCGCCCTGAGCACATCGATGTTCTGACGATACCGACTCCGCCTCATCAAGCGACTGCCATCTTCATCACATTCTTCTTTCCGGCACTTTCGGTTATCATCTTCGCGGCTCGAACGTACAGCAGACTTTCAACTCGACAATGGGGACTTGGTATGTTGTGCATATGCTCCGTGCTCATGAGAAGTGAGAAGTGCAGGCATGCTGACGCGATTATAGACGATTGGCTTTGCGGCATGGCCGTGGTATGTAGATCACCATCAACAAGGCTGCCCGCTGAAAGTTTCGACGATGTGCTAATAAAGTCAATTTCAGCTATGCGCAGTGCTTATGACGCCGCCTTTCTTCATTTGTAAGTGAACATTATGCCTTGCGCTCTTCCGTACAGCCAGTTACGGTGGCCAATTCCAAGCTAACAAGGAGAAACAGACCTAAAGCTCATGTACTTCGGATACAGAGCTGTCGACGTGCCCGAGACATTCGATTCGAAACCAGCGATGTGGTGGTTCTTCCTGATGCAGATGTTCTACAACCCTGTCTTGGCCTTCGTCAGGGCGTCAGTCCTGGTTTTCCTCCTTCGCCTTGGAGGACAGAAGCCGGGAGTCAGATGGACCATTCACGGACTGAACATCGTCAACGCTCTGATGGCCATTGCAATCTTCCTCGTTGCTCTCTTGCAATGTCTGCCAATCGAAGCCAACTGGGATCCGGTGGTGAGAGCAACGGCAAAGTGTGTCGACAACTCTTTCCACGTCTCGATCTCGTGCCTCAACGTACTCATGGACGTTTTGGTGCTCGCGCTTCCTTTCTGGATCTTCTTGGGGCTGAAGATGCCCCTGGGAGCGAAGATTGCAGTCATCTGCGTCTTCTTGGTCGGTGCTGTGTAAGTGTTACCCCTTGTCTCGGGAACCTCGGCAGATCCAAGCAAAAGTGACTATTACTGACATCTTCTCAACAGTGTTACCGTTGTCGCAATCATCCGTCTTGTCGCAATCTATAAACTCTTCTACGTACCGCCCGACCCGACCAAGGACCCCTTCCACGACATCGGAGTCGTCTACAACGTCGTCGAGGTCAACCTGGCCATCATCTCAGCCTCAGCCCCTGCGCTGCGCCCCATGTTCCGGAGGTGGTGGCCCAAGCTATTCGGTGGCATCTCTTCTGGGAAGACCAGCGGTGCTCTCAAATACTACGGCAACGCCTCCCGACAGCGCAATACGATGCGAGACGGCGACAACATCACTCTCAAGGATATGCGTATGACGCGCTCGCAACATCATACCGAGATTCGCAGCACCTCTCCCACGGGATCTGAGGAGGAAATCATGACATATAACGGCATTATCAGAACTACCAACGTCAATTTGACTTACGAGTCAAATACCAGCGTGGGAGACGATGCCCGTTCATCGACGGATTTCAAGACAGGCGAGAAGGCGCAGAGCACCAAGGGGCCTGTGGCTTAGGGGTCTTCTTTGACGATACCAAAGGCCGGCAGGAGTTTATTATGCAGCGTCGGTTTCTATGTTTCGAAGTTTGAGATATCCTGTCATCACAGCGCGAGATGAGCATGCCAGTTTCTTAATGTTTCGACCTACCCTCTACATACATATATCAAATACCTATTTCCTCTTTATATCTGACTTAGATCTAGGGATTCTTCCTGTGTTCCTTTTTATTCGGTTTATGTCTTTGGTGTATGTCATGGATCCTTCTTTACAACTGATAGCAAAGGCCTTTGAATGATATTGTGAACCTTCATGTTCCAAAGCATACATGTACTTGACATCACCCTTCTTCAGGCAAGTCGGTGCTTATGTACATGGACTCTTTGCAGTTTGGTCTTGTTCAGCAGAGCGGCATGTCCTTGGACCTGAGTATCTTTTCACCGTTTCAATCCCAGCCCGTCCTGCCCTCGTTCAAACTGACGACTAAGCCAGACTTGGTCACCTGATGTTGCCTCTCACTCCCCATCGTTGAGGATGCCGCGGAGGATCAACCGAGGGAAGAAACAAGTTACCTGAGGCTGTTGCACCCAGAAAAGACCTTTCCCCCTCGAGGGTTTCTCTGACTGTTTTGTTTTTCTTCGCTTACGGTGCCCTCGACGCGACTTTTATCCTTCCACCTCCCACATCCCACCAACCGCGAAATATTTACTGTTTCGTTCTCGCCATCACAAATTCTCCTCGACGACGACGCTGTCGAGATCCCGTCATTTTCTCCTTCGTCATCTTCTGCTCTTCTTTCGACGCGAACTATTCGGTTCCTCCTTTCGCTATTACCCCTTTGCTTCGAAAAGCCTCCGTCGACAACAATTTCCAGCGTGCAACATTCCATCTCCCCTACCGTCTCCCGACTATCAAGATGTCCTCCACCCAAGAAACCCCGCTCATCTCCTTTGATGATGGCCTCGTCTTCTCTGACGAGGACGAAGATGTCGAGGGCCCCGTCACTGACGAGGACCCCTTGCCCCCTGACGAAGACTCCAAGTCCTCTGACTCCGGTCGCATCTCATCCCCTGGTGCTGTCGTCAGGGCTACTTCCGCCCACTCTGGTGAGCTTGTCATCGTCGAGGACGTGCATCCTGCATCTGTACCCAACCCTAACGGCAACTGCTGGTTCGACAAGCTGCCCTGCGAGATTCTCGCTCAGATCGCTGAGGAGCACAAGGAGATCCTGCTCGATTCATCATGGCCTTACCGCTTTCTGGGCAGCACTGCCAACTTTGCCTCTATCAACAGGCGCACCAGGGACGCGAGTATCAGGGCCATGTTCAACGGAATGAGCCTCCATACCTCTGAGGTTAATCTCTCGACGCGCCTCCAAGCCGTCGAGAACAGAGACGGCATTCTGAAGTCTGTTAGGTGAGCATTCCTCCGATTGTGGTCAGCGGTTTTCGTTGTTGGAGATGTCCATCTAACCTTTCTAGATTCTTCACCCTGAGCGTGTCATCCATGATCGATGCGGGCGACCGCCCCAATGGCAAACTTCCTTCTCGCCTGGCTGGCATGATCAAGCGCATGCCCTTTCTCGAGGACATCACGCTCGAGTTCGTGGGCTCCAGTGGCCTCGCTAACTCCTTCGGAACCGCCCTGAACCATCTTGGCGTCAGCTTCGCTCACCTGAAGGTCTTCGACTGTCAGACCCCTGGCATTAACATCGAGGACCTGTCGATGCCATTCCCTCAGCTGAAGGTCTTCAGATTCGCCTTTATGGATGGCCCCATTTCCTCGGTAGCTTTTCGACAGTTTGTTCACCGCCAGCAGCTTCAAGAGATACTTCTCAAGAAGAAAGACTGGACTTTGGACAGCTTTCGGGATATTGTCAAGCCGCTGTCAGGCCAAAGATCTCTCAGGAACCTCACCTTCGATGGTTGGCTTTACGAAGTCAGAGTTTCGGTACGCCACCCTTTTACTCGTTTCTCAACGTTCACTGACACATTTTGCGCCACACAGGACCTGGTGGACGTTCTGTCGTCAAAGCTGTCGAAGCTCAAGATGCTTCGTCACCTCACCTTGACCGCCCAGCAGCTGATTGTGCCTCGAGAGGATGAGGAACCCTTCCACGCCGATGACCTCGCCCTTCTGTCTCGGACCCACCCGCTGAACGAGTATGTGGATGATAACGCGCTTCAGATCTTCGAGGATTTGCCGTCTCTTCATTCGGTCCGCTTGCCCCGATTCTAGGAGGATACGGTCAAGTACATCCCCATGAGGGGCGAATTTGGCGAGCTGATTGGTGTCCTTGATGAGGACCTTTCGCATGACTACTCCAGCGAAGACGAGGCTGATTAAAGCTCCGATCCTAGCGATTACGATGATACTATGGACGGCGAGTTCAGCCATAGCGGATTGCCGGTGTTTTCGGACAAGACTGACATCTCCTCTTAGGTATCAACCGTCCGAGACAACCACGAAGTCCTTGTCTCGGCTGCTGCCCACCTGTTGGGGCTCTGAGTCTCACTCTTGCGAAGCTGTATTCCCAGCCATATGTCTTGAGTTTACGACTCCGTCACTGATAGTACACACAACATTCATTCCTCACCAAGCATTCAAGACGAATTATCAAAGAGAGCGGTGGAAGGCTTGATGCTTGCATAGTAAGGCATGGACGAGGGGCTCAAGTGGGATTTGGGACTGACTGTCGGCTTGGTTCTTGCAGGAAAGGTTACTCTTTACGGATGTTTGGACGGGGGTATGGAAGACGATTCTGGGTTTGCGTGGGTCGAGGATGAATGACACTTTGGCCCGTGGAGTGTTGGATTTGGCTGTTTCCTCCCTCGGATAGGGACTGTGTTGGTTTTTCAAGTCACTTGCTGAACAATGAGAATGAAACTCTTTAGCTACTGGCTGTCCCTCAACAAACGTTATTTGATACTGGAAGGACTCCTCCCAACAGAAACGTGCACATTCTATATGCTTCGTTGATCGTGTACGTCAACCGTCGGGGATAGCGACGCATGGATGAAAACGAAGTATGGCGGACTCAGAACCAAATACGTAGATCAAGTCGTGAAAGCAACAACCTCGGGTGGGAATAAGACATTTGTTTCTTATGCCAAAACGTTGACAAGCACATCGCCCGCCTGCCATCGCTTGATGTTATCAACCTGCTGCTCGTACCAGGCGTTCAACGTCTTCTCCTCGACGTAGCCCATGTGAGGCGTCAACAGCACTCTACTCCTCCCATCCCGTCCCCATTCCGTCGTCCGCCACTCGCTATCCGTCGGCAACGGCTCGAGATTGAAGACATCCAAAGCGCAGCCGCGGATGCCGCCCTTCTTCAACGTCTCAAGCAGATCCTTCTCCTCCACCAACGGACCTCGCGAAGTGTTCACAAACAGCGCCGTCTTCTTCATCTTGGACAGATCGTCCGCGTTGATCAGCCCGCGAGAGCGATCGGAAAGTACAAGGTGGACGCTAAGGACGTCCGCGGTACTGAAGAGCTCCTCACGACTGACCACCTTGAACGTCTTCTCCCCGTCAGGTCCCTCGACCGGCAGACCCTCGGCCCGCGCCTTCTCGTCCGCGGCCTCCTGCGTCAGGTTCGTGCTCCAGGCGATGATCTTCATGCCAAAGGCTAGATGCATGATCTTCGCCGTCGATACACCCAGACGACCCAGCCCTACGACACCGAACGTCTTGGCCGTGAGGCCCATGGCGAGGTCGGTCTGCCACAGACCGGACTTCACAGCCAGATCATCAGAGGCGATGTTGCGCGCGAGGGAGAGAATGAGGGTGACGCAGTGCTCTGTCGTCGAGTTCGTTCCGACTTGCTTGCCGGTGGACTTGTCTGCGGAGCCGGCGACGGGGATGCCGCGGTCCTTGAAGGCGGGAAGGTCGAGGCTGTTGTTCCGCAGGCCGGTTGTGAGAAGGAGCTTGAGGTTCGGGAGGCGGGTGATGAGATCCTTCGGGAAGGGAGTGCGTTCTCTCATCGTGCCTGATGCATATTAGTCATGATGCTTCTTTGACACGTGTATAGGATAAGAGATCAATGGATGAAGCTGCTGCAGAAGGAATCCTTACAAATGACATCGAAAGGCTCCAATCTCGAAACCAGACCATCTTTGACGTATTCGGGGGTCTCTGGGTGGTTGTAGGGCAGCAGGGTGTCTCTGAAGGTGGTGACGTCGAACAGCGACTTGTCGAGCTTCTTGAAGTGGGGTTCCGAGATGCCCTGGTAGTCGTCGAGGACGGCGATCTTGAGTTGAGTGACTTGAACCATCGTCGCGAGCTTTCTCGTGATTACGGAGTGATGTGGTCTTGTCGAATTGATTGGAATCAATGGCTGCGGGTGTGAATATGGTCGACAAGACGTGATCGCGGCAGGCCGGCTTGGCGGGGTCGTTAGACAACGGAGGCGAGATCGGAGGCGGAATGCACTCATGCGAGGCCGTGACGTAACCGAGGTATGAAATCACACTCTTCGCAGCCAAGCTAGAGTCTGGACGAGACTGATACTGAGTAAGTTATTGCGCGAGATGTCGTTTGCCGTTTGGTAATATTAATCGATGTTGGAGGGATTTTGAGGGCTCAATTTGGCATCTCCAACACAGCTTTTTGCTTAGAAAGCATGAGATGCTCAGCTTACAATGGGAAAACGTTCAGCACACAGCTTTGTTTCCCCGATAGTCATTGACAAGTAAGAAAGCGAACTGGATGTGTTTGAGAACACGCTTCCGGATAAAGACTAGGCCGGTTCTTCCTCTCGGGATCGCAACGGTGAGTCTGAAGATGCACTCGCCCCGGCTGCCAGAGGTCAAACGGTCGGCAAAGAGGGGAAGAGACCGAGTCGGTGCCGGAAACTCCGATGCGGGTGGCTGAACTCCCGCTGCAAGTCGCCATTTCGCTGCGGCAATGCGCTTCTCAGCATTATGAGAGGGCCAGTGAGACCATCCAGTTCATTTGCTGCTCAGCATAACGCAATAGGCCTTTTCTTTCACCTTTTTGAGGTTTATCTCTTGCCGTAACCAGCGAGAAACCCCGTGTTAAAATAGACAGATGGGTTTCCACGCCGGTATTTCCACGAAGCTCTGGCCGACGACTCATCAGTGTCTTCATCAAGCTGGGATGGCACGGATGGAGTTGATGTTTATCTTATCGAGCCCTCCTCAGTCTTCACCGGGAGAAAAGCTGCCGCCAATTACCCCAGTGTCTGCGCGGTGCGCACACGTATGCCCGCGTGCTTTCACCCACATCCCTGGCCCCCAATTTCTGCTCCTCCGCGATAGATCAGGCCAGACCACGTCGCGGAGTGAGTCTCTGACACCAGCCCAGGGACATCCATGATGAGAACGATGGACTTGAAATGGAGATTGCCCGGACACTGTGGAATTTGACAGCTTTGCTGAGCAGCAAAAACCCCCGGAACGAACAACGGCGCGTCGGCGCCTGGGAATCGTTGACCGGCGGTGACCGTTCAGCTGAAATGAGGGTCAATGTATGGAGGTGGGAATTGTCTTTAGCGACGGAGTATTCCTCATCCAATCGGCAGAGCATTCGATGACGCGATTTTGAAATCAGGCGCTATCGAGAAAACATTCGTAAAATATTTCGACTTTCCCCAGCAGCGCAGATAAGTTTTGATTGGCATCATGAGCCTTTCAGTTCACATGTCACTGAGCAAAAGTCATGCAGAACTGTCAGTGTTGTTATGAACTCACACCCCGTCTTATTCCCTAACACCAAGAATGAGCAGCGGCGCATAATTCCCATCTGTGCCAATTCGGTGCTGGTCACCACCAACACCACCGACCTACCAAGTCGGTAAATCGGTTCGCTGTCGCCAAGTAACTTCAAAATTTTCATGACAAATGAGTATTGCCTGAGAGGCCGTTGGTTGGACTGTCGGACTTTCGCCTCTGAGGAGATCCATACTCGATTTTACTTTCCTTTACGAGAATCTCAAGTCCGAGTGGCCGGTTCGAGGCTTGGGGCTGGGCTCTGGCGCGTGCTAGTTGAATGTCACACGCGCATCTCAGACCTGGAGTCGAGATCTGTCACTCCCAATTCCCATTCAAGTCTGGGGAAACCGACATTGTTCATCGTGGCCAAGGGTCTCGTTAGACCGCGCTGCTCATCCCGCCATGTAACGTGTTGTCGACACGATAAGCTTTTCCACTGGCTTTCGGTCTTCTTGTCCGTGTCTCTCGGCGCTCCTTGGAAATGTCTTGTTCTCCTAGACACAGCTGTGCCAGGCGCGCTTCCCGTCACGGCGCGCCGCCGTGACTCGCAACAGGGCAAACCGGCAGCATCCGAGGGAACCGCACCATTCTTCCCTTTCTTGCCCAAGTCTCTTAGACGCCGAGCTCATTCCGCCAGGGCAAAGACTGGGCGAGCCAAGGCGGCGGGAAACGGCTGGGCAGGCAGTGAGAGGAGGAGAGAGGCAGGCGTCGTCCCGATAGACTCGATGCGTTGCTCACTGAAGGGGCCTGGCAAGCTACCTTGTCACCTTGCCTCGCAGGCTTTTCGGAGGATTCAAGGGCCTGGTACTGCTTGCTTGAGCCCCCGGACGCCACCTGCATCGCGCGAGGCGGCGGACATGACAGGGGAGCCAGGGGACTTCCTCGGTCCCGCGTGCGCCATCTCCATCACTGTGCAGGCGTTCGTCCCAATGAAGGGGGTGATCGCACACCATCTCAATTGTGGTTTGTGTGGTTGTAAGTGGTTATCTCGGTGTCGATGTTGATGAAACAGCCGATTCATAAAGACAGGAGACGATGCGATGAACCGGATGAAATCATGAGGTTGCTCATCACTTCACCGATCGGCAATGGACCCTTACCGTCTCATCAGATTGACGGAATAGAAACACCAAGACCCTGAATGTTGGAAGTTGTGAGTAGTCGCGAAGTATCCGTAGACTGAAGAACACGTTCGCCAACAATGAGAACCAGAGTATCTCGCCTCACTCATCTCCCTGGCCTGATAAGCTGAGCGACACACATGCCTATTTGGGTATCATGAAGGACTTGGCCAAGGAATATGACACGAGAAATCATGTTTTCTCCCTCGTTTCAATCACTCTGCTCATCCTGCCCGCACGCAATAGCTGTCAGCTACTCACATTCATCGCATTACCTCTTTTGACGTGCCGCCAACGCCACAGACCAGTCGCACTTTCCATATCTCATCGAGATGCGCCCTATCAGCCTGAGACGAGCGAATCAATATGAGGGGATTGGTGATGATGTGAGAGAACATGCGACATCCCGCACCGGTGCGCCACCACCTGTGTGTCAATTCGGACTCCTCACAACAAAACAGCAGCAGAGTCGGGCACCTCTTCTGTCCCTTTTCTGCCTCGTGTGTTCGAACCGCGGCACACACTCACTCGCAGCTGACACGCGACACCGCGAAAGACAGCTCTGATGTCGCGGGGTCTGGCGTACCGCAGGGGTGCGTTCGAACTTTTGCCAGATGCCAATACCGCTAATGCTGCCAATAACAAGACAAGCGATGAGGCGAAGGTTGCGGCCTTGGGGATGCCTGCAACTGGCGTCTTGGCTCTCGACGAAAACGAGAGCGACGGGGGCACTGTTTTAAGCCAAATCCAAAGGGACATGAAGCCAAGACCGAGGTTTTATGAATCCCTTACCACCTTTCGTTTTGGTTTTCTGGGCTCCATATCTTTTGATGTGGTCTACCGTCTACCGAGTCCATTTCCCAGGTGTCTGGCGCCGTTGGACTAACAACAAAGACCCATATGCCAGATAGATATCTGTTAGACGGACTAATACTTTACACTAAAGCACTAAAAGGCAACGTGAGACCGGGCACTCCCACATTCCCAACACACCCCCGGGATTGTTGCACAAATTTCGGCGGTATTCAGTGGGGTACGAGCGGACGTGCGATATGAAGAACCAATCCGACTCGCCCATCTCTCCGGCCAGAGACGATCCAAGACCCAAAAGGACCTTGGGATGGGGTCAGTACCAAGAACTGCAGACCCAAGAACTGCAGACAAAAATCCCCCGGGGTGGTGCTGGCCGCGTCTGGTCTGGACTGGGAATAGCTTCGTGTCCCGGAACCAACCAGACCAACCACAGCAGCAGGGCCGTGGAGACAGGGACATTAAGCTCATGGACCACGGAAACGGCTCTTATCGTTTGGGAAGGTCGCCGGGGTCTAGTGGCACGGCAGACAGGCAGGCAATCTGTGTTGGATATGGTGCCAAAAGTCAACGCGCCTGTCAACCCCCGAGTGCGAAGAAGCCGGACGACCAGCTGAAGAAGACTGAAAACACTCGAAGGGTGTCAATGATCTGGCAGGCAGACAGCAAGGTGGTAACGATGACAGCGTCATTCAAGCGGCAACCCTCGGCTCCAACTCCAACTTGCCTGAACCTTCATCTCCAACGAGACTCGACGAAAGGATACGGGCACTTTCCCCTCACTCAACTGCCTAATAAAAGCAAAGGCCAAGGCCGTTTACACCCATTCATCCTTCGACAGAAGCAGCAGCTCCTTCCCTTCTGTGCCGCAACTCTATCTTGGCGAAGCATAACCGTATCATGGACGGGCGCAATGGCAGAGGATTGTCAACACCACCAGCCGACATCAACGGGCTCCTACTTGCTCGCTACCGCCGCTGTGCCGCGGATGGACGTTGCCAGTAATATACACGACAATCCTTCCTCGATGAACTGAGCGAATCGGGGACTGGGTGTGGTGGCACTTGTCGGCTATCAGCCACCCTCCAAGGACCGCCTCCCGTCCATCGTGCAGACCAAACTTCTTCTCGAAGCCGCGCCAGAAGGCGGCCATGCGGCCGGGCAGGATTGGCAATGGGTCGCTCTCCCGCGGGAGGAATGCCTAGGTGGTGGTGGTGGTGGCAGGCTGACCAGCCAGGGAGGATCGATATCACAACGACTAACTCACCACTCAGCTTCAGACTCTGCGACTTACTGACTGCAACACACGAGAGAGGGACGGAAAGACAAGAAAAGAAGAAAGAACCACAACACCAACGGGCGCCTCCGACCAGCACCAAAGAAGCAAACAAGGCCGGGCAGCGCGCCAATGAGTGCTTCTCAGAGTACGAGTGGCGGCGATGCCAAGGTCGATCAACGTTGCTGCCAAGAGACTCGGCGGTCGCATTTCACAGAGCCGACTTTTTCTTCGCAAGTCTCTTCACCTCTCACCACTTTGGAGAGGCCATACAACAGCCAGTCAGTTGATTCGATGTTGCCGTGCCTGAGCCTGCTGATATGATCCGGCAAGCTGAGTTGCTGGCCGGGTTTTGACTGCGTGCCTCGAACCACGAATCGCGAATCATATTGCTCCCTCCCTCTCTATTCGTACAAAGTCTTGATTCTCCCCCAGACGACGCCGCCGCCTATCTGTTACCACCCCCGATCCTCGACCTGCCTAATCGGGCCATTCGTCCTGGGAAGCCCATCGTGGTCCATCAGGTCTGTCAGGTCTGTGATCCATCCAGAGGCCCATCCTTTCCTCTCAGTCCACAATTCCGTAGCCCTCTGTCTCGGTCCAGCCTGGTCTTGGGAGGCCGACTCTCACCTGTTGGATCGTTCCGGTCTCATCCCACGCTGCGCGTTGCCCGCCCATCTCCGAGATGGCCACTTGGGGCAGCGGGCTCAGTTCAGTCGACGACTCGGACTCAGACTGTGATTCGAGTTGGTGGTTGGGTGTCTTCCCTGTCGGCTTGTCTGACCCCAGACCCCTCGCGGCCCCCGGCGTTGTAACCATCTTCATCGCTACAGAGTGACCTCCTCAGAGACAGATAGAGCAGCCCTAGATGCTCATGTCGTGTGCCCTGCGATGTGATACTTCCAGTATCGTACATGGTACTGAGCAGACATGGCGTGGGTGCTTTCGCCTCCCGTCCCGTGGCGACGGTATGCGCGAGATGGACCGCCCATGTTCATCCCACATGAACCTTGCTCATCGCTGAGGTTGTCGTTGAGCCATCCCCGTGAGTTCTCTGTCCATCCCATGCCATCCATGCCATCTCCCTCCGCGCTAGGCGTGAGTCCTGGTCCATGACAAACCCCGGTTCTCCTCACCCCTTCCCTTCACCCCGGTCAACGCTCCCACCCTTCCACACGCTAGCCATCCCGCTCATGTCTCTCTATCTGCGGATACCTACCGGCTGCCGAATGCAGCTGTGATGCGACCTGCCATTATCGCTGCTGGGAAATATAAAACATGTCCCTCGAGACGCCCTCCCGGACGATGCCCTCCCCTCCCCTCCTCTTCTCGCGATCAGCAGCCTTCTCAACCACGGCCAACAGGATTCCACCTGTCAATTGCTGTCGAAAAGACTCGTTAACTCGTGTCTTTGTCGTGTATCCTTAACCGGGACTTCCTGTCTTAGTTCAACAACACAATCACACTCCCAGGAACGCACACAACTCCCGCCAACAACTCAATATGAGTAACCTTGGAGGTTTCCAGGACGATGTCCTGGCCAAGGCCCACGTTCCCTCGGCCACCATCCAGGGCACCGAGAAGGAGATCCACGCCGGCCGCGGCTCGTTCGACGTGACCGCCGCCGCCGCTCCCCCGATCGACGAGGTCTACGACTCAAAGTCCGACGATGACTACGCGGACAAGCCCACGGAGGAG
Source organism: Colletotrichum karsti (assembly GCF_011947395.1). NCBI lineage: Eukaryota > Fungi > Ascomycota > Sordariomycetes > Glomerellales > Glomerellaceae > Colletotrichum > Colletotrichum karsti. The sequence goes on from NW_024065937.1 coordinate 381,632, forward strand.
GAGCTTCGCACCCTCCGTCGCGTGTCCGGTCCCATCAACTGGAGCATGTACACCATCGCCTTCGCCGAGCTGTGCGAGCGTTTCTCCTACTACGGTTCCTCCATCCTGTACACCAACTTCGTCATGCGCCCCATGCCGGAGGGTTCCAGGACCGGTGCTACCTACAGCGGCGACAACCGCACGCCCGGTGCCCTCGGCATGGGTCAGAGAGCATCTCAGGGTGTCTCGCTGGTCAACATGTTCTGGGCCTACATCACTCCTCTGTTCGGGTATGTCTCTCACTCCTGACTTACACGCGTGGGCGAGCAGGATAGCTAACTTCCGCCAGTGCCTGGTTGGCCGATGCCAAGTTTGGTCGTTACAAGGTCATTCACATCGCCATCGTCGTCTCTACCGTTGCCCACATCATTCTCACCATCGCCGCCGCGCCCGCCGTCCTCGAGAAGGGCAAGGTCGCCTTCGCCCCGTTCTTCCTCGGCCTCTTCACCCTCTGCACCGGAACCGGTCTCTTCAAGGCCAACATCTCACCCATGCTGGCTGAGCAGAACCAGGACACCCACATGCGCGTCGTTGAGCAGAAGGGCGAGCGCGTGATTGTCGACCCCGCGGTCACCAACACCCGTATCTTCCTGTGGTTCTACTTCGCCATCAACGTCGGTGCCACCTCCGGCCAGATCTCCATGGTCTTCGTCGAGAAATACCACAGCTTCTGGCTTGCTTTCTTGCTGCCCACCATCCTCTTCCTCATCTGCCCCGTCGTCCTCTGGTCCAACTACAAGAGATACCACCTCACTCCTCCCACCGGCTCCGTCCTCGAGAAGTTCCTGAAGATGTTCAACTTCGCCCGCAAGCGCTCCGGCGGCATCACCAAGATCCAGTTCGATCACGCCAAGCCCAGCAACGTCCCCGTCGCCGAGCGCCCCGGCTGGTTGACCTACGACGATGCCTGGGTCGACGAGTGCCGTCGTGGTCTCCGGGCCTGCAAAGTCTTCCTCTTCCTGCCCGTCTTCTTCCTCGCCTACAACCAGATGACCAACAACCTGACCTCCCAGGCCGGCTCCATGGTCCTGAACGGCGCTCCCAACGACGTCATCCAGAACCTCAACCCCCTGTCCATCATCATCATGATCCCCATCCTCGACAAGTTCGTCTACCCCGGTTTCCGCCGCATGGGCTTCAACTTCACCCCCATCAAGCGTATGACCACCGGTTTCTTCTTCGCCGCCGCCTCCATGATCGCCGCCGCCGTCATGCAGCACTACATCTACCAGATGTCCCCCTGCGGCAAGTACGCCACCATCTGCGAGGAGGGTCCCGCCGACATCAACGTCTGGGCCCAGTGCCTCCCCTACATCTTCATCGGTCTGGCCGAGATCTTCACCAACGTCACCTCGTACGAGTACGCCTTCTCCAAGGCCCCCGAGAACATGAAGTCCCTCGTCATGTCCGTCAACCTCGCCATGAGCGCCATCTCCGCCGCCATCGGCCAGGCCTGGACTCCTCTGTCCGAGGACCCCCTCCTCGTCTGGAACTACGCCTCCGTCGCCATCATCGCCTTCGTCGGCGGTGTCGCTTTCTACTTCTGCTTCAAGCACCTAGACGCCGAGGAGGACCAACTCAACTCCCTCAAGAAGACCAAGTTCGTCGGCAACAACCAGCCCACCGCTGCTGCCCAGGACGCCATCCACCCGCCTGTCCACTCCGACAAGGTCTAAAGAGAAACGTGTTTCCGATAATGTCGCCACGTCTCTGCGGTTGTCCCTCTTGTTGGACAGGATTGAGCGCTGGCTTACCCTATGCTCATTTGGTTGTAATGATTTCCCGCGTCAAATGATTCCCCGGTGGTTGGCTTGGACCAGTTGCCAATATCTTAGCTAGACAATTGCACTTGGTGCATATAATAAAAAATATCTATTCTATCATGATCAACTCCCTTCTGAGACCAAGACTCTCCGCAACGTCCAAAGGTTGAAGTGACTCTGTCAAGGAAGGATCCCCTATTTGCTTTGTGGATAATATACTGCAGATGCTTCTGTTTTGTTCAATCAATCCACGTACATTTGCCTTCGAATCCAATCAATGGAGAAAGTCATATTGTCTTTGTGTATTGCTACTTGGCTTTGATGTAGTACGCCCTGCTGCCTATAGGTACCTATTTGACGTGAAAGAGGTAAAGTGAAATCTCTGGTGAATATGCCTTGGCCCTGCTTCAACCTTCGTGCGGACGTGGGAATTGTCTGGAACCATCTGATCTGCGATTTTACCTCACTTTATCAGCACCATTTGGAAGTCTATCTGCGGAGGGAAGCTTTCAACTTTCCACACTCCATCTCTTCAACCCCTCATCTACCTTAGTTCTCTACACGCAACAGATTCTACCTGCAGCGAACTCCTGACGAGGCCTCACAATAGACACCATGGAGCCAATTGATCACCCTGTTGCGAGCGATACGAGCATCGCGAAGCCGCCTCACGCTCTAGGCGCTTCGACCTCGGCCAAGGCCCAATTGATTACTCTCCCGGCAGAGCTGATCCTCGCGATTCTCGAGCTGTGCAAGAAGCCAAGTCGCGGATATTGCCGGCCCAGCGCGATTACTGCGCTGTCTCAAGTCAACAAGCAGCTCCGCGAAGCTTGTATACCCATCATGTTTGAGACCATGACCCTGTGGACTAAGGAGGATCGGCTTCGTAGCCACCTTCAAGCCATCGACGGCAGTCGCCTTCTCAAGATCGTCCGGTATGTTCCTCTCTTCCTCGGCTGTCAAGTCTACCACCTCGTCTCCGCCTGAACACTAACACTGCTTCAGCTACCTGCGTGTTCATACCAACGGCCCTAGGCGAGAGCCTTTCGACGAGCACGACATCGTCAGCCAACCTTGCGAGAAGGAGGCCCCGGTTCTCCTAGCAAAGGTCCTCGGCCAGATGACGCACCTCCAAGACCTCAGCCTCATCATCGGAGACGGAAACCAGTCGCTGCTGATCCCTCTGCGCAAGGAACTCAAGGGAATGGTCATGCCCTCCGTCCGAAAGCTCATCTTCCACACCACCCTCACCGTCAGCTTCATTCCCGAGGTTTTCAGTGAGCTGCGCGCCCTCAGTATCCACGTTTGCGGCACACCCTGCAAGACTCCCGGCCTTGCGGCGATCGCGCCCAAGCTGAAGGAGAAGCTGAACACTCTGCACCTCTACAAGGCCGGTTGGACGAAAGACGGTATCCGGGAGATTGCCGACCTGTTTCCGGCTGTGGAGAACTTGACGGTAGGAGGAGAGGTAAAGAATGTGAAGATCTCCGTGAGTATTTCCACTCATATACACACCGGCCGAAGCTTGATGAAACTGACGAGGAGTAATTTCAGGGTTTGGTGCCCATCTTCAAGCGCTTCACCAACCTCAAGCACCTGGCCCTCACCGATCTGCAAGTCGTCGTGCCTGAATCGGACATCGAGACCACCCGCGCCAAGTGGTACTTCATGGAGATCGAGGAGCTTCGGGAGGATCACCCTCTCAAGGAGGACCAGGGTGTCGTCGCGAAGAAGTTCTTCCGTGGATGCCCCGAGCTTGTCGATATGGTCTTTGAGACCATGTTTGAATGGGCTGACACATGTCGCTTCCGCCCCGTCAAGGACGAGGAATCTGGAGAGGTCAACGAGGTCAGCAAAGAGGAGGGTCATTTCTGGCCCAGTCTTTCCGAGTTTGTCTGAAGGATGGAGACATGGTGATCGGAGTGAACGAAAAGCTGGCGCGGAACGAGAACGGGAAGTCCATCATACCTACTGTTAAGTCACTGCTGGCAATAAAGATGAGACGCTGGTGTACGTGCAGATCCTACCTTTACGAGTAGATAGCAAATCGCAGCTTTCTAACATGACCATATCACCGGCACGACGTAAGACCTGCCTGTTCTATTCCTTCACTTTGATTCAATTTGTCGACATTGCAAAATTGGCCATGCGCGTACTTCGGCTACTCATACACAGCTGCATGTGCCCAACTGGGTCAACTTTGCCCATCCACCCGTTACCTCGCCCCCATACTCCGGTCCACCAAGCAGACTCTCGTTCAGAAAGAAGGCCATCCGTACTCGCCGCAGTCAGCCACGGCGTCAACGTGGATCAATCCCAAGCCGTCGCTCTTCGTGGGCTTCTCCAGGTTGGGCGTGCACCGAACTGATCGGTAGTTCGGGGACATCAGGTAAGCCGTTTCTAGTCGACGACAGATGCTGAAGATATCATCGGCCCTCCAAGCTTGACTGTCTGACCTCCACCGACTGTCAAGGTTCGGTTTTCCACGGTCTGACCTCGCTACCCGTTGAACACGACCACCAGAGGCACACGTGCCGAGGGCTAAGGTCTTCACGTTCTGGAACAGATCAAGGGAGGGTGTGATATTCTGGAAACAGTTTGTGGTCAGTGGTGTATTTCCTAGGAGATTACTGCCGGAACGGAAGAGGACAGAAATGGTGATAGTGATGAAGGGCAAAGAGAAACAAAAGCGCGAGGCCAAACATCTTACCCAAAGATCATCTCTGAGTCCACCACCAAGGATCAAACACTTAATTTCCGGGAACATCTCTTGGACTTGAGCGATGTTCTCGCAAGTCCAACCGGGCTTGTAAAGCTCCAAGGTCCGAAGCTGCTGAAGCTTCGGAGCAATCCCCTTTAGACCAGGCGACGACTTGGGGGCACAGCTGAGGTGTAGACTCAAAGCATGCAAGTTTGGGAACACATCAGGAATGAACTTTGCTGTCGTGCCCGCAGCCCAGGCAAAGCCCCTGACAGTCGGGAAGGTCATGCTCTGCTCGAGGAAGACCTTGCGAAGGGGCCCAAGGAGTGTCTTCTTGCTGTAGCGAAGGTCGAGACAGAGGTCCTTGAGGTTCGTCATCTGCTGCAGAACAGTGGCCAGAAGAACCGGGGTATCGTCGGAGCAAGCATCGCTGACACGAGAGTGAATGAAACGCCAGGGACGCCCCGAGGAACGGTCAGGGCCTTCAGTGCAAATATCCAGGACACTGCAGAGATATCATGAGCTTAGAAGAAATGAACGGGCAGGAGAATGGACCTACCGAACACTCTGTAGGATGCGATGGTTGTCTTGAATGGCTGCAAGATGACGGCCGAGCTCGTCTTCGGGACAGTTGATGCGCATTTTGCGGAAGAGGACGGTAGCACAGAGCCATCGCAGCCTGGTGTCGACGCAGGAGAGAGCAGATGCAGTTCCCTCACCCAATAACGCGCAGTGCTCGGTGATCTCGAGGATCAGCTCCAAGGGTAAGGAGACAAGCCAATTCTTGGTGGGAGAGGATCCCGAACCGAGACTGCCAACATCTTGGGCGTCCGTAGGAGTAGGCGAGTGAGGTTTCATCACGAGGCCGCTTCGGTTGTCTGATTCCATGGAGCAGGACATTGGAATACCTCTCGCCAGACGGAAAGCTTTCGAATGGCTGTTGCAAGTGAAGCCTTGGGGTGCCGATATTGTTGATGAAAGGACTGAGGAAAAGCGATCCTCGAGGGCGAAAGTTGAAAGAAGGAGGAGGAAAAAGCCATTTCTCAAGGAAAAGAAAACAAAAGCCTTACAGCGAGTGGTCGTGATGGAACATTCTGCCACATGGCGAAGTCGTGGTAGTTGCTGAGTATTTGGCTCGTCCCCATAACTCAAGATCAATAGATAGAACCAGAGATCACCACAAAGCCTTTCAACAAACTGTGGTCATACATTGTTTCCGACGCAGTCGAATAGCATGTGGCACAGAAGAAAAGGTGGGGAGCATTTGCTTTTACAATGGATTAGTCTACATCTTACTCGGCATCCTCATGCCGCCATCAAGTCGCAACACCGTCCCGTTGAGCATGACGTTTTCAATAGCATGCTTCGCCAGTGCCGCGAACTCTTCGGGCTTACCCGCTCTCACAGGGAACTCCATGGCCTTCTCGAGGCTGGCGCGCACCTTCTGGCCCATGACGGCCGTCATACGGGATTCGAAAAGACTGGGAGCGATGGTTACGACGCGGATACCGAAGCGAGCGAGGTCTCTGGTCATGGGAAGCGTCATGGCAGTGACGGCGCCCTTGCTGGCAGCGTAGGCGACCTGGCCCTTCTGGCCGTCAAAGGCAGCAGAGGAAGCGACCATGATGACAACGCCACGCTCGCCGTCCGGTGCGGAGGGCTCGTTCTTAGCCATCAGGGCGAGGGCTTGACGGGTAAGGTCGATGGTGCCGCGGAGGTTGATGTTGAGAACAAAGTCCCACTGGTCGAGACTGAAGGGATTGCCATCACGGTCGAGGATCTGGTCCTGGTCAGTTACTGTACACCTCGAAATCGGATAAGAACATACCGTCGCCGGGTTGCCTACACCGGCGGCTGGAATGACGCCGCCGACTGGCTTGCCGGTCTGCTTCACCCATTCGGCGGTGCCCTTGACGGCGGCCTCGATGCTCTTGGTCTCGAGGACATCGCAGACGAAGAACTTGGCCGAGGAGCCCAGCTTGGAGACCAACTCGTTCCCCAAATCCTCATTCATGTCCAAGATGGCGACATTTCCCCCGGACCTGCATATTTCCTCCACGCAGGCCTGTCCCAGCCCGGAGGCGCTGCGTTGGGATGAAAGTCAGCTTCTGTTTGGGTATCGTTGACGTATTGGCATGTGATCAGGGACGACGCAACGGGGACGTTGGGATCCAAACGGGAATGTCTTGCTTACCCGCCCGAAATGATAAAAGTGCGGCCGTCAATCTTCATGATGCCGAGAGTTGTTGGATGGAAGTCAAAAATGTTTCGTCACATGTATGAGGCATGGAGAGAGTGTGTTGTTGACTGGTGTCTGTACCTTTGGTGACATGACTTGCTTACAGCGGGTGATCCCCTAAAGCTCGGTACAGGTGAGGTCAAGCCTCGGTACGAAGGCTCGGTGTGGCTTCACGGCCTTCCATGTCTTATCAGGACTGATAAGATAAGCGAGCATGTCGGGTACCTTATCAGTTTTATCAGGTGCGGCCGTCACCCGGGCACCCACTGAGAGTCCGGTGCTCAAGCCTCCCGTCCCCTGTAGCAGAGTTCCAGGGCGGTCCACCTCACCGACCGTCCCATGTCACAGGTCCAAGATCCGCTGGTCTGCCGTCATTGTTTGTCGCTGCTTCCAAGAATACAGCCAGCCTTGACATCTGCACCTCAACCTTTGCAGCATCACATCATCTCCCTTGTTCGACCCGAAACGCAGGCCGGACTGCTCGCTGCGACCTCAACGTCGCGCCAAGCTAGAGACAGCCAACTTGCCTATCTTTTCTTTTTCGCCTTTGGTTTTTGTTGCTTATAAACATCGCGATCCCGTCCTTATCGCTGCGCTGCGCCTACGCCCGACTTTTCCGGCCCGATCACCGCAACCCCGAAATCAACATTCCGCACCGCCACTATGACGAGACCGCGTCGCTCCAGCGCCGCCAGCGAGGAGAGCGATGGCACCGCCGGCCAGCAGGTCAGCATCGCCCACGGATGAACCCCGATATTGAGCGACAGAATGGCTGACTGGACGCGCAGGAGTTGGGGAGCATGTACGACTATCTCGCCAAGATTATCCTGCTGGGACCGAGCGGCACTGGAAAGTGAGTCCCGTTTGAGCCCCGAAGAGGGCACGCGAGCAACTCCGGTTAAGATACCCCAAGGGTTCGAGACATGGCTGACGATGGTTTCCCCAACACAGATCCTGTCTGTTACACCGCTTCGTCAAGAATGAGTGGCGCGTCTTATCGTCCCAGACCATCGGTGTCGAGTTCGCGAGCAAGATCATCAAAGTCGGCACCGGAAATCGGCGGAAACGGATCAAGTTGCAGGTGCGCTGCCTATGGCTTCTTCTATTATATATGTAAGGACGGAGATGCTAATGATGGTTGAATCTAGCTCTGGGACACTGCCGGCACTGAGCGCTTCCGCTCCGTCTCGCGATCCTATTACCGAGGCGCTGCCGGCGCCATCTTCGTTTACGACGTCACATCCCATACCAGCTTCCGCAACCTGCAACCATTCCTTAACGATGCCCGCGCCTTGGCATCGCCGAACCTCTCCTGCCTCCTCGTCGGAAACAAACTCGACCTCGCCTCCGATCCCCTCATCGATACGAGCCTCCCCCCGCCAACGCCGAGCAGCGTCGGCTCCATGTCCTACTTCACAAACGGCTCGGCCGGCACCAGCTTGCCGTCACTCGGCACGCAACAAAAGGCGACGGAGGCCCCCGAGGGCCGCGAGGTCAGCAACTCGGATGCGAACCAGTGGGCGAGCAAAGTGGGGATACCCGTGGTGATGGAGGCGAGCGCCTTCAACGGCGAGAACGTGGACGAGATCTTTGCGAAGCTTGCGCGGACGATCCTCACCAAGATCGAGCTGGGCGAAATCGACCCGGACGACCCGATGAGCGGCATCCAGTACGGCGACGGTTACGGCGGAGGCTGGGGCGCGGGCGCCAGCGACGGCGCGAGCATTAAGAGTTCGATGACCGGCGCGACGCTCGACGAAGCGGGCTCTGTCCGGAGACGGAGGGGTCGACGGAACACAAGAAGCGGCGCAAACTGGGGCCTGCGCGACTGGGAAGAAGTATTCACGTTATCCAATAGACGAAGGGGAAGGAACTGCTGTTAATGTCGACACCGACAGGGAAGAGGTGGGAAACAACAGGCGTCTGCTGCAAGTCAAGGCGCAGGCTTCGTATGGACATGTTTTCTTTTGTTATTGCTGCGGGCTTGGAGTTTGCGAGGAGTTGATGGGAAATTGTGTTACTGATGCCAGAGCGGACAAGGGTCGGAGGAGATGCTTTGGGGATCTGGTTTGCCTGACGACAGTGGAGGTTCGCTTCACATGTCGAGTCGGGTCGGCGTTCCGGGATAGATACCTCGTTCCCCAGGTCGGGCCTGGCCGTACACATACACTTGCTTACAGCTACATACATTAATGACACCTTCACCATCTGTAAAGGGACGAAACAGGTGAACCTTGGATGTGCTGCAGTCGTTCAACTTGCAACGAATAGATATCATGCGACTGAACTCATCTGGATATGTAGGAAGACGGAGGATCGACTTCCAACGTGAAAGAAACAAGGCGACGACAGATTCTGGTTCTTTTCATGTGAATGGTCGGGAATGCCAGTGCCTCAGTGGTTGATGTCGAGATCCACAACCTCAAGACCGGAGCAACGAGATGCAGAGTGGTACCACAAATCCAACATAGGACGTAGCAATTTGTCAGTCTCGAGGTTGGTGACAAGCTGGCTTGACGTAGGGAACTTCGGTGTAAGTTGGCATGAGGCTATCCTCGGCGTCGAGAGGATGCGATGGCATCGGAGACAAGACGAGCCCAACCCCGAAGAGGAAAACGGAAGGCCTCCCTCCGTGCCAGAACCCCACCGAGGTGTGGCAGGCCAGGGGGGTTTGGGGAAGGTATTTGGGGTAACTAGAGAGCTCTCCACTCGAAGTGGTGATTTATATTCCCGAGTGGTGAGACTTTTGGACCCAAGACGTTGGTTTTCGAATGGGATGAGATGCCGAAATGCCTTTAGGCCTCGATTCAGAGAATGAAGGAACTGCAGGGCCTCTTCAATATTGAGTGAGGTTGAGGCCCGAGGTTCGCTTCGGCCTCTCATCCTTCAGCCTACTCGTCATTACCGCCTGTCCATAAGCTGCATGATCCAAGGACTGGCCTCCAGGCTTGAGTTGGAGAAAAGAGGCGTCCCTCATTCTCCGAGAAATGAACAACTCGCCGAGGAGATGGTGTGGAGAAGGAACATTATTCTAGTGTCGGTGTCAGGCAACCTGCATCGAGGTACGGAGATGCATCTCGGCGGATGTCGTCCCGTCGTTCAGACTGAGAAATGGTTCCTGATCCCTGACTTAGGTGCTGATCCTGATCCTGCATCCTGGGCAGCTCACTTGGTAGGTATGAAGAGAGCTGTATGAGGTGATGAGGTGGAGTGCTCATGAGTATTTGAACTCAGCACACCTCCCGCCGTTAGCTCTGTTTTAGAGATCAAGTCAATTCATGTTCATATTCCATTAGCTCGCAGACAGACAACTGACGTCTTGCTCATTTGTTTTAACTAAAATCATCTTCATCGTCATTGTCCGGGTTCGAGCTCTGTCCTTCATCTCATCAAACAACCGCTGAGGCCTGCCCCTCACCCCAGAAAACACCCCAGTCTCAGAACCCCGCCATCCACCGCGGGGCACCACGCTCGCAGGGTGCTGGACACGAGACATCATCTCGTCACACTCGCAGTCTTAAGCCGACATACTCCCCCAACTCGTATGTTGTTTTCGTGATTCCTTCGCCTTCAATTGGCAAGCGCACCTCCCTAATTGCCCTCTCAATGCGCCTCCACGCAAGCCTCCCGTACGGCTCAACAGCAGCTAACACACCGCGAAGCACCATGTCTCCCCGAACGGTGATCCCGATCGACAAGAACTGGCAGTTCAGACAGGCCGATAAGGAAGACAGCAAGCTCCTCGCCGTCAGCCAGTTCCCGACCAACGTCCATCTAGACCTCATCCACCACGGCGTCATCCCCGACCCCTTCATCGGCAAGAACGAGCTCGACGTGCAGTGGATCGGCGAGGCGCAATGGCTGTACAAGACCACCTTTGCCTCCGAGACCGTACCGGACGACGCCAAGGCGGTGCTGGCTTTCGATGGTCTCGATACGTTCGCGACTGTCGTGCTTAACGGCAAGACCATCCTCGAGACAGACAACATGTTCACTCCGGAGCGGGTCGACGTCACGTCGGTGCTGAACAAGGATGGGGACAATGAGCTCGAGATCACCTTCGACAGCGCCTACCTTCGGGGCTGGAAGCTCGTGGAGAAGTATCCCGATCACAAATGGGGCTGCTGGAACGGCGACAACTCGAGATTGGCCGTCCGCAAAGCTCAATACCACTGGGTGTGTATTCAATCGTGTCTCCTTCATCTCTCTCTCTCACTAACACTCTCAGGGCTGGGATTGGGGCCCGACGCTACTCACCTGCGGTCCTTGGCGACCCATCAACCTCGAAATCTACGAATCCCGTCTTTCCGACCTCTACTTCCAGACTACCGTCGACGACTCTTTGAAGAGCGCCAAGGTCGTCGCCCACGCCGCGATCGAGGGAAAGGCGTCCAGGGTCCGCTTCGACGTCTCTCTCGACGGCAAATCCGTCGCCTCCGAGACCGTAGCAGCAGAAGCCGACTCCGACGTCGCCGCGACCTTTCACATCCAAGACCCGGCGCTTTGGTACCCCGTCCGATACGGCAAGCAGCCTCTGTACACAGTCACCGCGACCCTCGTCTCCGGAGACTCGGAAGTCGACACGCTCTCCAAGAAGATCGGTCTCCGCAAGGCCCAGCTCGTCCAGCGCCCCGTCAAAGACCAGCCCGGGACCTCCTTCTTCTTCGAGGTCAACAACGTCCCCATCTTCTGCGGCGGCAGCGACTGGATCCCCGCCGACAACTTCATCCCCCGCATCACCAAGGAGCGCTACTACGACTGGATCCGCCTCCTCGCCGACGGGAACCAGTTCATGGTCCGCGTCTGGGGCGGCGGCATCTACGAGGAACAGGCCTTCTACGACGCCTGCGACGAGTACGGCATCCTCGTGTGGCAGGACTTCATGTTCGGCTGCGGCAACTACCCGACCTGGCCCGACCTCCTCAAGTCCATCGACAGGGAGGCCAGGGAGAACGTCAAGATGCTCCGCCACCACCCGTCCATCGTCATCTGGGTCGGCAACAACGAGGACTACCAGTACGCCGAGAGCGAGAAGCTCACCTACGACCTCGCCAACAAGGACGAGGAGAGCTGGTTGAAGACGGACTTCCCCGCGCGCTACATCTACGAGAAGATCCTCGTCGACGCCTGCAAGGACCTCACGCCGGACGTCTACTACCACTTCGGCTCCCCCTGGTCCGGCGAGGACACCCGCGACCCGACCGTCGGCGACCTGCACCAGTGGAACGTCTGGCACGGCACGCAGGAGAAGTACCAGAACTTCGACAAGCTCGTCGGCCGCTTCGTCTCCGAGTTCGGCATGGAGGCGTTCCCCTCGGTCAAGACCATCGACGCGTTCCTCCCGAGGGGCAAAGACGACCCGGACCGCTACCCGCAGTCGTCCACCATCGACTTCCACAACAAGGCCGACGGCCACGAGCGCCGCATCGCGCTCTACCTCGTCGAGAACTTCCGCTACGCGCCCGACCCGCTCGAGCACTTCGTCTACTGCACGCAGCTCATGCAGGCCGAGTGCCTGGCCTCGGCCTACCGCCTGTGGAAGAGGCAGTGGAAGGGCCCCGGGCGGGAGTACTGCGGCGGCGCGCTCGTGTGGCAGATCAACGACTGCTGGCCCGTCACGTCGTGGGCCATCTGCGACTACTACCTCCGGCCGAAGCACGCGTACTACACCGTCAAGCGCGAGATGGCGCCCGTCTCGATCGGGATCACGAGGACGGAGCACAAGCACGCGAGGGACAAGTACACGCGCGTGGACGTCGAGGTGAAGCACCGGGTCGAGATCTGGGGGTCGAACCTGATGCTGGAGGACTTGACGGTGGATTGTGTTGTGAAGGCGTGGGATGTCGAGACGGGCGAGGAGACGTACGCGGAGACGGTGCACAGCGGGTTCTTGCTTCCGGAGAACAGGTCGACTGAGATTGCGGCGTTTGAAGTCCCCGCGAGGGAGAAGGGCGACGAGGCTAGGACCGTCGTCGCGGCGTACCTCGTGAGAGATGGTAAGCAGATCGCGAGGTACGTCAACTGGCCGGAGCCGTTGAAGTACCTGCACCTGCAGAAGCCGAAGGAGTTGAAGGCTGAGCTGGCCGGTGGGGTGGTCAAGGTCAGTGCAGAGGTTCCTGTCAAGGGTGTCGCGTTGGAATGTGAGGATGATGGGGTCGTGTTTGCGGATAACCTGGTTGATGTTGTTCCCGGGGAGGTTGTCGAGATCGGGGTCAAGGGGGCAAATGATGGCACTGTCATTGAGACGAGATATTTGGGCATGCTCAACTGAGTCACAGGATAGGAAGAGACGATTGAACGAGAAAAGTCGAGGTATCATTGATTAATCAAACATTAATATCCATAACGTTCGTCCTGTGTCCTAATGACATGACCGCATTACCCCCGTATCACAACTCTTTTCATTAAGCTAGATGTAAACGTTTAACGAAGCTCCTGGGGAGGGTAGTTGTACCCTTCCTGAGGAGGCGGCGAACCCGGCGCCGAGACAGGAGACGGGTGATACGGAGCTTGAGGGTGTTGCTGCTGTTGATGGAGATGGTTCTGCTGCTCATACGCCTGGGTGTTGGGCTGCTGGTACTGCTGCCCAGCCGGCATCTCTTGATACTGCTGAGGCGGCTGTTGCTGGTATTGCTGCTGGGGAGCTTGAGGCGGGTAGTACGGCTGCTGCTCCTGAGGGACGTGTTGTTGCTGCTGTTGCTGCTGCTGCTGGGGAACCTGCTGCTGCTGGCTGTACGTCGACTGAGAATACAAAGGCTGCTTTGTCTCCATCTGGATCTCGCCCTGGCTTGCACCAGCAGCCGCGATGGGAGCGTTGGTCTTGCGCCATTTCAGGAACGTTACGAGCGTCCAGATGAACGTCACCAGGAAGAGGATCAGCTGCAGCGCGGACAGCCCGGCAATGGCGGAGAACATGGCCAAGGCGCCCTGTCCCATGACGATGTACCGCTTGAGGATGGTGCAGCGGCCGGAGTTGACCGTCGAGCCGTCCGAGGAGCACGAGGCCGTGACGGAGACCGTGAAGGTCGAGCGGCGGGCGGCGGTGGCGCCCATGGTGCTGAGCCAGAGGATGCACAGGAAGAGGTCGAGGGCGAGGACGGCGTAGACGTGATACGCCTTGCGCAGGCCGGGAATCTTCTCGGTGAGGACGGCGTAGAGGACTATGATCCATGTGAAGAGGGACTTGTGGGTGTTAGTTGGTGACCTGTGTTTCCCAGGATGAGCAGGCATACCATGGCCAGGGACAGGCCGAGCTCGTCCATGTAGACCCAGTGAATGATGGCAGCGGAGAGGCCAAGGATGATGATGGCAAGGAAGAATTGGAAGCCGCGGATGACCATGAGCCATACTGGGGTTGTGATTATGGTGTTTTCGGTGGCGGAGGATGGGGCTGTCATATGATGCTGCGGCTGGTGTTGTTGCTGCTGCTGCTGTTGCGGCGCCGCCTGAGGCTGGACGTAAGGCTGCTGTTGTGTGTTATCCATCGTGATGGCTGTTGAAGAATGTCTCTGACAAGATATTGGCGTTCACACAGCTCCGTGAGGGTCTGAAGTAGGACCGCAAAAGGATCACAGCCAAGATGCTAAGGGAAACTGAAGGTCGTGAGATGTCAGGGCGCCATGGCTGGGCGGCATGGGCATACTTATGGGCTGAGACCACGGTAAGAATGTGAGAAGAGATTCTACGACGAGTCAAGGTAGGAGAAAACGCCATCTCATCTGTCGACGCCCAATGAAGCCACCCTCATCCGTTGTCAACTCTCGAGGACGCCCTTCTGCAGGGTCCTTTCTAGCCGCTTGCGATCCCAGAGCCTTGCTCAAGTCTCAGGGATTCGCGGGCAGAAGAGTCTTGTTTCTCGGGTTCGTATGGTAAAAATGCCTAACTGTGGACATATCGAGCTCAAAGCGGCCAGGGGAGAGGGGTTCAGCTCCTGCATGGTGTTGAACGGGTTGTCTTGGCAGGGCTGCGATGCCGGCAGGTCTCTTTGTGGGACACGCACGCGGTAGATGTTGCGGCGATGACTCGTTCGTGGCATTGACGTTGCGCTGTGACTGGCGATGTCGTGTCTTGGGATGGCAGCCTGAAGCGACTGCGTAGCGGAATATCAGACATTGATTCCGCGGGGACCGGGGGCAGAGGGCGGAATGAGTGGAGACCGGGGCGCCGGGCTAGGCCGGTTCGGGGGCTGGAGGTGATGCTTGTGGTCGTTAGTCTGCTGTGGCGTCTTCAGCTGAACGGGTGGGCGGATTCCTGCGCAGCTTTTCATTTCTTTCTGGACGTGTTGGCGCTAATGAGCACGAGGAAATGGGTTTCATGGTAGATACCTGATCATGCTGCCATCCAGCGAGCAAGTGACCGTATGAGTCCACCTACCAGCAATAACACCCGTTGAAGCCTCACGACTTGGCATGCTCCGTTTGCCGGCCGATAATCTTTGCCGTTAAGCGTTTCACCAGCCGACACTAGCCAGCCGGGCGTGGATTGTCGTACCATGCCCAACCACGAGCCTGGGGTAACGGATGAGGATGGGTACTGGTCGTTGCTTGCGGAGTCGGAGTGAGATAACAATAGATGTTCATTCAGATCATATACCAATACACATGTCCCCGCCAAACCGTACATGCTGCATGCGCCGTGAAACAAATCGCCAACCGCCCGATACGCCTACTCGCCAACTTCGCTTTTGATTGTGGTGTGGACTGATCTTCAGCAGCATCCGCCCTGCTTGCCGTTCTCGGCGACCTTCTTGGGATCGACAGAGGTGCTGATCTCGCTCTCGACCTTCTCGTTGGGGCCGGCAATGAGGATCTTGATGACTTGACCCTCCTGGACCTTCTTGAAGGCCTCCTCGGCCTGCTTGAAGCTGACGATGCCGGTGACGAGCTTCTTGACGTTGACGCTGCCGTTGGCGACGAGGTCAATGGCAAGCTTGTAGTCACCAGGGCCGTAACGGAAGCTGCCCTTGGCAGTGACCTCCTTGAGGCACATGGCCATGATGGGGAAGTTGATGTCGGCCTTGCCCATGCCACCCTGGACGTAGGTGCCGCCCATCCTGACGACGTGCAGGGAAGTCTGGATAGAGGGCTCGGCACCGCTGGCGTCAATGACGACGTCAGCTCCGGGACCGAGGTCGCATTGCTTGATCAGGTTCTTGGCGTTCTCCTCGGCCGAGACGCGCTGGGAGAGGTAGGTGTGGGTGGAAGCAAGGTCCTTGGCGAAGTCGAGCTTGGACTGGACAATGTCGACGCTGACGACCTTGGTA
Organism: Colletotrichum karsti; assembly: GCF_011947395.1. Taxonomy (NCBI): domain Eukaryota; kingdom Fungi; phylum Ascomycota; class Sordariomycetes; order Glomerellales; family Glomerellaceae; genus Colletotrichum; species Colletotrichum karsti. Next base: position 397,636 of record NW_024065937.1, read on the forward strand.
GCACCGAAGGCCTTTGCGACAGCGGCGCAGAGCAGGCCGACGGGGCCAGCGCCCATAACGACGACGCTGGCGCCAGGGGTGACCTGGGCCTGCTTGGTGATGTGGACGGCAACGGCGAGAGGCTCAATCAGAGCACCCTCCTGGAGGGAGACGGTCTCGGGAAGCTTGTAGCAGAAGTCGAAGGGGGCCTTCCAGAAGCCGGTGAGGGTGCCGTCGTAGGGAGGAGTGGCGGCGAAGCGCATCTCGTGGCAGAGGTTGTAGTGGCCAGCAAGGCAGTCTCCGCAGCGGCGGCAAGGGTATCCGGGCTCGAGGGCGACGCGGTCACCGGTCTTGAGGGTCTTCACGGCATCACCAACCTGGACGACGGTACCAGCGGACTCGTGGCCGAGGACCATGGGGTCCTTGACGACGAAGTGGCCGATGGCACCGTGGACCCAGTAGTGGACATCAGAACCGCAGATGCCAGTGTAGTTGACGGCGACGAGAACATCGTTGGGGTCGGAGAGCTTGGGAATGGGGCGCTCGGCGAATTCGACGTCGTGGGGCTTGTTGAGGATGAAAGAGAGGTTCTGCGACGGTCAGCTTCTGTTCCGTGAGTGGTGGTATCGTGCCGGATAGAACGTACGCTCTTGCCTTCGATGCCGGCCATGATGATGGTTTGCGGGTTGTTGGTGTTGGAGAGAGGAGTTGGAGATCTGACTTTTGCGGTCGGGGGTCGTTTCACCGAGGGGAGAAGCTTATTAGAACGTGCAGTTTTCGTAGGCTTGCGCAAGCTGAGTATTCCGAGGGGTATCGCAGAGGAAGCACAGAGGAGAGAAATATGAGTGAAGAGGAAGAAGGAGAGGAGCAAGTGGCAAGGCAAAGCTCTTAAGATCGTGGGCTTGCGCGCAATGGATTAAATAGCTACCTACGTAAGTACGGATGACAGCTGTCTTGACCCGCACCAAGCAGATGGCCGACGGGGATTGGGGGGAAGTGGACGAAAAGATTGGGAGAGAAATGGGGAATCTGTAGGGATGCGAGACGGTGGCAGAGAAGGGATCAGAAAAAGAAGAAACTGATAAGTCGGTGGTGGTGGTGGTGGTGGTGGTCGTTGAAGTGCCCCTCATTGCGGCGCGTCTGAAGCTTTGGTCACCATGACAATTTTCCTCGATATTATCCATTGGCTGAACCTTTCTCCCTGCCATTGCTCCGACTTTGCCATGTTGAGCAGGCATTCGCCCGGTCGAGACTCTTCTCTGTCGACCGGGGAAAGAGCTGTCGGCGATGCAGGTAAGCGGGGTGCAGTTACTAGAAAAAATAAATAAAAATTTTGAACAATATTGAAATAAGGAAAGAAGCAAGGAGGAAGCTGCCAGAGAGCTCTTTCCCTACCTAGGTACCTAACACGTTCTTGCCCGTATCGTGAACTTTTTAGAGGGGCGCGTCATAGCAACAGCGTGAGCTCACAGCTGTGACCGCCGGGGGAAGGAACCCCGCGGGAGGGAGGGGCACCGGTCCCGCTGAAGCCCCCGGGTGATAGGTGCGCAACGCAACTGGACGGCACTGGCCCGACCTTAGCGTCCTGCGTCTATTTAGCCAGCATTTTACCCGCTCCAATAGGAACCTCCCATTTGATCCGATAGCTGGGTTCCAGTGGGGCCCGCGATCCGGGGCTTCAAAGCCAGTGGGGGCAGCAACGATCTTTTCGGCAGGAAGGGACACTGGAAAAATATCTTGGGTCATGCTCACCCTCAAAGACTTACCGCTGATTTCTCACCTCATTTTCATCTCTGCAAGTCTCCTTGTTCGAGACCGAGCTTTCTGTCATGTGGTACGACAAACTTTGCGGTCCCTCGTGTTGGTCTTGTACTGCCCCATAACCCCCTTTTTTTCTGTTGAGAAGTTGAGAACCTAGGTCGACTCCTGTCTTCTCATGTTCCGTATGTCTTTCTCGTGTGTGCCGAGTCTCTCGTGTCTGTCATAAATCCCGACTTCACCGTTCACTCTCATACGATCCTGGGGCGTACTGAATCCGGTCAATGGGCTAGGTCCATTCAACATGAGCCCCGTCTCATTTTCGGTATGAAAGGATTCGTATCGTATGGAACTGCCCTGTCGCTGCTGTCAGGATGAGTGGCAGCTGTTGTATAATTCAGGATTCGAGTGCTGATTGTCGATGCCAATGTCGTGCAAACCTCCAATATGAGGGGGGTCAACCTTCATATTTATGTCCCTATCCAACCCGAACGGCTTACGTCTCGCCATCTTGCCCAGAAGAAACCGCTATGCGATCCTTGCAAGGGGTCTGTCGATCCGGGGAAACAACCTCCTCATGTTCACAACCTTATCCTCCGTAGTTCCCTAAAAGGCTCCCGCACGCCACTGTCATGCCATCGTACATGGGGCTCTTGTGGGCTGCTGATGACACCTTCAAGTCTCTGGGGTACTACACGAACGAATGGACGACGTGCTGCTGACTGGTATTGCCCTATCAGATATGCTCGGTTGGTGTACGGCATGTTGGCCTGGTCCAGTTGACCCAAGTCATGCGTCCAGCTGGAAGATACATTGCTTCTCGATGGAGCGCTACCTTACAGGAAGACCTTCCTGTCATCATGCGTTTGACAGCTACAGTGGGCAGACCAAGTACCTCATGTCCTTTTCGAGATAGTGGACTGTTATATTTCCGCTGGACTACCCCTGTTTTCACGTCCTCCAGGCTAAGTCTACGTTTTACACCATTGACACCAGAAACACTGCAGCATCATCCACAGTGGCCAAATCGATCTCTTTCGGTTTTAAAACGGCAGTCAAGGACGTCCACAGGTATGAAACCTCAAATGTCATGATTTGCTAGCCTTCTAATCCAACATCTGACCTATTTCCGCAACGTTCGGAATTGAAACTCGGCTTGCGCCAGCCACTCAAATGAAGACACACGTACGTAGAGTACAAAACAATGAGAGGCATAAAGATGACAAGAACAAGCCTCCTAATGTCAAAAGCCTCCCACTTAAACGATGTTTTGAAGATCATTGTGCAAAGAAACCAAGTAGACGCTGAGAACAACGATAATGATGAAACCAGACCGGTCCAGAATGTGCGCCTCCCTTGCAGCCATTGCAACCATTGCAACGAGTGGCCCTCCACAGTCAACCCTATCAGCAGTAAGGCAATGCAGAGAGCAGGCTGGTAGACACCGTAGTACAAAGAAAGGTATATAAGCCGGTTTTCGAACTTGTCATTCTGATCTGGCTTAAGAATGAATAGGATGACCACCAGAGCAATATTGAATAAGACCTGGTTGATCACGACCACCCCGGCTGTTTGCATTGACCAGAAAAGTGAAGGGTCCAAGAGAACCGAAACGAGATCTTGCGTGGGGCTATCTTGCTGTTGAAGTTTCATATTTTGCCGGTGACTCGTATCGAAGCATTGACGGAAGAATCGGTCTAGAACCACCAAGTATGAGATGACATGCGCTTCGACTCTTTCACGAGATGGTGGAAAACTTACATATTCTAGAAAAGTCCTCAACTACCACAAGTACAGGGCTGGCGAAGAGCACAACGGCGGCAACTTGTCCAAAGGTCCACTCATCTTCTTGTTCGGGGGCATCTTTTCGGGAATCCCAAAGCCGATTGAATCCCCAAGCCGCGGTGACCATTATCCAGAAGACCTATGTAACTTTTGTCACTAAATCTGGAATCAGATTTGGGTCTGATACTCACCTCAGACAGGAATGATGTGAATAATTCCAGATATACGCGTCCGAACAGCCTAACCGAAAGCAACGGCCAAACAATCAATAAACCGTAAAGCCTAGACTTCAGTCCGCGGGTCATCCATGCGCTCTGGCATTGGAATAGCTGACTGAGTTGCTCTCTTGAGTTTCTCCGACGAGCACGGAGGAAGTTCGAGAATCCCTTGCTCATCTTGACGGCGCGGGACAGGAAACCAAAGACGACGAACCAGGCAGAGAAGACCGTTTCGGCCATTCTACCGCCTCCTCCGCTTCTACAAGTCCATCCGTCTTCAGCTCCCTCACGCTCAGTTCTGACGCAGTCTTTTCTCTCTGTATCCCAATAGCATATGGCGTACGTTGTTTGGGTCGTGGAAAAATCCGTGTTTTTGGGTGACGACTCGCGACCCTTGCCGGGCATGCCGATTATCAGTGCGGCTAGAAGCATGATTACGACACAAGCCATGAGTACGAGTCTCCATATGCATCTTGACATGTGGTTGAAGTAGAAGTTTCGTAGGTATGAAAGGGCGGCCAAGTGGGTTACTGTTGAGAACCACCTGAGTACATTGAGGGCCGAAGTCAGCAATGGCACAGTAAGATATGATGTTGAAACGCGATGCAAACTCACGCGGTGTAAATGATAATTTGCCAGTGATAGGCTGAAAGAGAGTACATTAAGCCATGGAACGCGCTGATCAGAATCGCAAGTCCCGTGACGATTTGAACATCGCTCATGGTAATAACACACTAACAAAATGAGCAAAATACTTGTTTGAAACTACCACCGGATTTCTGCAGACCTTGTTGAATATTCTTTGAATTTTCTTGCTGTGGTTCTTATCTTGCACGTGCCGAAAATCGAGACCGATGAATGCGAGACACCATCGAAGCCTCGTCAGGAAAGCCACATCGACAGCATTGGGGCAGTCGGCTTTCTGGTTGGGTCTGTCTAAAGCCCGAAGCGGATCAAGCTTAGGATCATGTGCGAAGACGAAGTAAATAATCAGAAGGACGAGTATCAAGAATCCAGTCCCCACGAAGCCGATCGTCACCTTTAAGGTATTAGTTTTGCTACAGCGGTGATACCGGGCAATGGTCTGGCTGCTTACCCCAATCCCACTGATGTCTGGGTTTGCAATATCTTCTATCGGTGGAAGATTGATGCAATGCTCGTGCAAGGATCGGGAATGAAGAATGCCCTGCATCCTAGGCATCGCGATCTAAGGTAAGGATGCCCCGCGTTGACGAGTATTAACAATATCCGAACTGGTTTCGTTGCTGATAGATGGCGGTGACTGCCGATTATCAACTGTTTTAAGATCTCGTCGAGGAAGAGAGGGGGTCGTTTAATCTGACATTGCCAAGCGTAATACAACGTAAGATTTGGTCAGAGCTGCTGATGTCTCAGCCACCCCTGAGCCATTGATCAACGACCCGCCAAGAATTGATGTTATTCCGAGCTGATTTGGGGTTTCACATCCGATTGTTTTAGGCTCTACGGTGCCATAGCAGAGAATAGAAAGGAAACAGCTACCATGATGATTTGTGACTATCTGATCAGGACCTTTTCATGCTGAGATGTTTCTCCTTGATATGCCTCCTAAGATTGTCTCGCCGCGTGCAGAACTTTGTACACCCTCCGTAAGGACATTCTCCTCCATCAAATGGAATGTTGTTTGTTGGGTCTGCTGCGTAGCGCTGATGAGAGACCCGAACATGGCGATACATATCCTTCTTGTATGGGAACAGAAGACCAAGACAGCCAACCGGACACGAAATAGTACGCTCATGATATCGCTTGATATGTTTGCTGGAGTATATACATTAGCCGACTGAGCGTAAGAGCGTGACAGAAAATAAAGCAGAGAGGGTTCACTTACTTCAGCTCAGTGTTTCTAGGAAACCAGTCGCCGCAGTGACAACACGAAACACGTCCTTTCTTCCGACTCGTAGAACGATTGACTGTCTCGGCGCTGCCAGCAGGGAGAGCTACAACTTGTTCTGGTTGAGCATGTGCAACAGGAGAGATGGAGTGCCAAAGGAAACCCTGATCTAAGTCTTCGGTGGATGGGCTTTCCGTTACTGCTGGAAAATCATTGTTCTCCCTATCACCTAGAAAACCAACGGCATTTGTGGATGGGGCATCGACCGACATCTATGGACGCGGTGACGCTGCCATCTCAAAAGGGGTTCCCACGACACCATCCTGTATATGTAAGAGGGTTGGATTCACGGTCCCATTGTCCTGTGATCCGTCAAGGTAGCCATACGGGCTGATTCCATGGTTCTCGAGCCAATCGTTCGCGACAGAAAGGGTTTCTTCGTCCCCTGTTTCCAATAGTGTGGGATCTTGCGCGCCATCCCGAAACGCGCGGGGAATCATGACTGCAGCCTGACAGACGTCAATGAGTGCTTCTACTGAAGCCGAAAGAGCTGCGATAGAGAGGTCAAACTTACATCGGGAGTTGCAACTGGCTGTAACTTGAGTGTAGGAGGCCGTGTTCTGGTTGTGATGGGTGTCGGCATCTAGATCTTGATCAATACTGAAGTAGATGGTGCTACCACACACAGTCGCATCGATTTGAAAGGTGATAGATTGAGAAAACCTGATCAGCTCTCAAGTCGGGCCAGTTCCAACACCCCCATAATCTGCTCGACCCTCCGTAGAAGACGAGGGTCCAAGTGCTTTGCCCCTGAGTCGCACTCCAATGACCCAATCCCCAGCATCTTTGCCGCCCTACAATACTTCAAGTGATGTGGTTTGCCAGTGAAGGTTCTGGCCTGCATCATGTTGGAGGGAACCAAATTGTAATTTTGTGATTGTAGGCGGTGAACCGCGTGTTGGATGGGCCTAACAATCTGCCGACAGATACATCAGGCGAATTAATGACGGCGACACCACTCGGCTTCCAATGGAACGGCAGGTTGGTTGAAAGATACCATGTAGATCAGGTTTCAGCGGCGTTGGTTGGCAGTGGCATACAGATTCCTGCGGTAATGCTGCATTGAGGCCCGAGTCTGGCTGCCCGCTGGCTGCATTGAAAGTGCGAAATGCACGTAATTCTGGCGCCAGTCTGATGCCCAGCCCCTAATGGCAGGCCACGCCGTCACCGGTTTTGTTTCATTGGTTTCTTTAAGTGTCCCTCCTACATCGCAATGCGTCCAACGAAGCATACCGATACTCGTGGAAGTGCACATCGTTGGTATCATGACCTGACGTAGGTGGAAGTGGAAAAAGTTCGAGATAACGGTAGACGATCTACAATGTTACCTGCAATACAGGCGGGGATGGAGGACTTGAACACAGCTCGATGGACGAGGCGGCCCGGAAAGCCTCGCGAAATCCAGGCGTCCGTATTTAAAGCCACGAATTACTGTCCACGCCCTCAACCCAATTGATATATTTACTTGGGTTTCAACAGCACGACTTGGATTTTCCGCTTCAATTGTGATGAAGCTCTGTTGGCTCAAGCCTTTCCACTCTGATCTTTAGAACACCAGGCAATTATGACTCGACACGAAATGCCTGCAACATCTGTACCAAATCACAAACAGCTCCTCTATGAGCCCATCATACTCGAGCATGCTCTCAAAGAATCATGTCGGAGCCACCGCATTTTGTTCAGCGAACCAACAGCAAAGCCCAAGAACAATCTTGAGACCCAAAGACAGGCGTTTCAGTCTTTTGTCGACAAGCTCTCTCAGGTTTGCGACAATCGCCGGGGAGGAGATACCGTCACCTCGTTCGCTATTCTCAAGGGCCGCGATGGCCCTAAGTTCGTCTTTGGGTCCAATGCGAGGAACCACAATGATCTCATCGAAGCTCAGGAGTTCGTTCAGAACCTTGTTGAGTTTGTCGGAGAGAACCCAGAGAAACTCAAGGAAAAGCCTCTCACGAAGCGGGTGTTGTGGAGAATTCTTCTCTTCAACCTTCCTCGTGTTCAGGCGTATCTGGAACAGCTATCGAAGAGCCTTAAAGATTGCATCAAAGACAGTTACAGACGACAGAGATCACAGAGTAAGAATAGTCCATCTCAAGTTTCAACATGACATGTTGAGATCAATGTTTGCTGATGATTCCTGCATCAAAGCCTCTTCTTCTGAGCTCAAGAGACTGGATGAAGTCACTGGCGAGCTCCGACTTCTCAAGGAAAAAGCTGAGTTTCCGCAAGACATTGCATCCTCCTCACTGCAGGATAAGTGTGAGTATTCACTCATGTTTAGTCTACCGCAGTTGGAACATGGACTGATTCAGGAGCAACAGTCTTGAGCGACTGTGAGAAGCTTATCAAGGCTATTCTCGCAATCAAGAACACCTCGATGGATAAGGCCATCAGAGACAACGCCAAAGACGGAGACCTCACCAGCTCTGAGGCCTGGTGCGAGCTCCGTCACTATCTCGGACGTCTCTTGTCGTTCCGCCAAGCTGCGGAAGTCATCGTAGGAGCCAGTGACCGCTTCAAATCGATGTTCAAAGACTTCAAAGTAATTGCGGTGCCATCGAGTGATCGAATTCTGAAGCCTATTCCGAAATCGTCTTTGGTTACGGCCGCATCCATCATTCGCAACATGGCCTCAGACGATGAAGACATGCAAGCGCTTCTCGCGAATGCGGCAGACATGCAAAAGCTCGGCCTTGACGAATTCATCCGGATACAGCTCTGCAAGAGAACTTTCAGGCCTTATGTACACGCCGAGATACTTGTCCATGACTACCTCCTTCGTCATGCCGAAGAAGAGTGCTGGGACTACTGGAACGGCTGGGAGTACATCGGTGGAAGCAAACCAACTTGCAGACTGTGTCATTACTACTTCACCTCACACCCAAACAAGGTACCGGTCAGAGATACGCACTTCAATCTCTACCCCAACTGGCGACTCCCGGGTATGTTCGAGAACAACGACACTACTGTTTCTGATGCGAGAAGTTTGGAACTTCTGCGCAAGATCATTGATAGTGTTCGAGACGACGCTAAGGACACGCTGGAGAAGAAGTCTCCCCGTGGCAAGAAGCACGATTCCGACACCCATTCCACCGTACCGGTGTACTACAAGTACATCAATGACGACTCCATCAGCCTGGGCGACGCTCCCTCGCGAGTGCCTCGTATTCTGCTCAGATCACAGTCTCGGAATGGTACGTACCCAACAGTGGACGATGATGACGGTTTCAGTATGGTTGGTGAGATTGACCCTGAGGAGACTGACGATGAGAATGGGGGTGTTACTGTGCTTTCTGGGTATTTGTGATCATGGAAAGAACCTACCCGTACGGTAAGGGCGAAGGTAGATTGTTATCTCTTGTTGGTAGATGTTTCAGTGGTTGATAGTTGAATCAAGTATTCCATTGGGTCTCTGCATTTCATGGCTGGCCAGCGATCCGAGAATGCCTCTAAGTTCCGATGGACGAACCAGACTGTAGCGTTTGTTTCCGAGCAAATTTAGTGACTGATACATCTCACAATAGCAGCCAGACCAATGAGAATCCCGTGACCTACCGAGGAAGAAAACCAGGAACAGAAAATTTCCATCACAACACCTCATCGTGCGTATCCTTAGAACTGGCATCTTAAACCATCTTGAAACCCCACTTTTCTCTGGTTCCCCGGATTCCGAGGTGATAATTTCCTCTTCGGGAATCTCCAATGGGTCGTGCGTCTTAAATCCGCGGGATGAGCACCTATGATGCCATTTGATTGTCCCATTTCTTGACGTTCCACGTGCTTTCCAGCCTTTTTGTGGATATTGGCTCATTGACGAGTCGTAGGAAGTGGCTGATCAGGCAAGAACTCGCCGAATATGTCCGTTTCTGACATGATCCGGCCGATGAGTCTGCCTCAAATTCGGTCGGACGCCGACTCGGCGGGACCCGGCCCATGTTCGGGGCACGCTTGCATCTTTTTCGTCCAATTGCCACGATCTAATTGGCTGGCTATAGATGGGAAACACAGCTCAATCCCTTCGCGGGGCATTGAATCGTGGGGGAGCTATCGGGGCTTTCCCCAGAATGAAGACGTTGAAGTCGAATTTAAAAGCTCAGCTGCCACCCCTCTCCCATCTGTGTGATTGATTCCTCCGTCCTGACAATCCCTACTCACTGTTCACCACAATCTTCTTGGAGGCTGACATCATGACGAACATTACTCGTTTCCGAACTCTTTGGGGCATACCTCCGGGTGCTAACTTTGCAACCTGGAGAGGGTTGTTTCCTGAGCTGAAAGCAAAGGGATACAGTAGGTGACGACCAAGAGTTTGGCTTAGCTACATCGACACTGGCTAACAGGCGCGTTTCAACAGCTGGAGTGGAGATCGATTACAGAGCTGTCAAGACCGAGGACCTCCCCGGACTCAGAAAGCTACTTGAGGACAATGGCCTCCAATTAATTGCCCAGTGCGTCATTTGTGGTAAATGGGCAGTGTGTTATCTATGCTGACATTCCTCATAGGATCATGTCCTCGTGGCCCGGATACGAGGGGCCCAGACCCCCTGGGTTAACACCGAAAGACCACCTCGACTTTTACCGGAAGCAGTTGGAACGTGCCCAAGTCTTGAATCCCGTGAAAGTGAATGCGCAATCCGGAAGGTAGGCTTTTCCACGTCAAGCGTGTTACAGATGACAGGCCGTAGACTGACGGTGACACCCAACAGCGACATCTGGACACCTGATGAATCAGTTGAATTTTACCAAGGAACGTTCAAGATTGACGACGAGTTGGGATTTAACGGAAGAGTCACCCACGAGACTCACCGAAACCGATCCCTCTACCATCCGTATGTTGCTAAATACGTGCTGGATCGAGTGCCAAAGTACGCCCCAACCACTCCCGTTCACCCAATCGTCCAGTCAATTTCCTAACAATACTGAAGCCTCCGCATCACCGCCGATATTTCCCACTGGGTGGTCGTAGGGGAACGCCTACTAGACGTTTCCGAAGAAGACCGTGATCTTCTCGAGAAAGTCATACCCCACGTAAGTCATCAAATCATTCTACGCACTCGCAAAACACAAAGTCTTTGCCATGTTGACAATGATATCTCAGGTCCACCACATCCACGCTCGTATCGGCACGACACAGTCATCCCAATGTCCCGACCCGTCTAACCCAGTTTACACCGAGGAGAGGGAGTTCTTTGAAAGACTTTGGATAAAGATCGTCCAGAACGCTATCAAGACTCGTGGGAGAGACTTCCAAATAACATTCACTCCAGAGTACGGGTAAGTAATAGGTCACGAAATTCTACCTGATAACACGCTGATATTGGTGATACCCCAACAGTCCGTATCCTTACCACCCTCACTTCGGTCCAAGGGTGTATACCGAGGTTGCGGATACTGAAGGTGCTCGTCTAGAAAGGCTCTTCCTAGCAGCACTATGAGACTTATAGACCAGTTTGACGATTTCAACTCTGGATGATTTGCTGTGTTTACCTCCAATTCCACCAACTAGAAACATGAATAGAGCGGTGACCTTGGCTACTCGTTCTCCAAAGAGATAGTTAACCTGTCGATTAGACCAAATGTATGTCATCATAGGGAGTTATAGCAAACCATAGATCATATAACATGCTCAAACATTTGGATTTTTCATTGGAGAGATCAAGCAAAGAAGAGCTGGAATATATGTCATCCTTATTAGACATCTATACTCCGCAAGCGTTTGCAGTATCATGCGTCGACCACAAGCTTGAATTTTGATGATCCATAATTCCGTTAATCATTCTGCCTGACTATGCTGTGATTTGAAATAGGAAAGTTCAAGAGTATTTTGCAAACCTCGATCAAAAGTTTCTTAGTTTCCACAACTTCGAGTGTTATGTCGTTGTCAACCTCAGGGTTACAAGCTCAGCCACAGAATTTCAGAAGTTTCTGTCTTCCACATACGTGCGGACGCCTAATAAAATGACGGACCATACGACTGCCTTGAGTTGGCATGATATTTAGGGAGAGGATAGTGACATGGATAGTAATGATATGTCGAACTGGTAGCTTTACACGTGGACTTTGACCAACGGTTTTGGATTTTCTTTCCATAAGCGAAACCCGTCCCCTTCCCAGATGTAGTAGCCGGGGTCTCAGAGCGGTGAGAACGCCAGAGACCAATCCGATATCCCCCAAGCGCTCACATTGGATACGAGGACCTCTCTGGCGGCGATTCCAAATGTCCGAATCCGAGCTCGAGTCAGTTGTGATGCTGCAATGAACAGAAGAAGGTCTGTGGGAGCTGCATCAATCCTTCTAATAGAGTTTACAAGGGTGCGCTGTCCTTCAATGTTGGCATTTTACAGGTCCAGTTCAGTTGTAGCAGATGCTAACATCAACTTGGATTGATTCGCCAAACTACAAAATACCGAGCAAGTCTAGTCAAACACTGAGATTCATTTCGAGTCCTTTTCTAGCCCGAAAGCTTTGCAATCTGCCCTGCGGCATCTGTCAACTGTCAGAAACGACGCTGAAGCCACGCACGGCCTTGGTCCCACTACCGGGACAGTCGGTTTCTGGAGACCGTATTACTTGACTCAAGCTCTTTGTACGAGCAATCTCACGATCTGGAGTTGGCTAAACCTGTGGAGAGAATGGGGGACAGTATGGAGCCAAATCAGCCCAAGAAAGAATGGAAATTTCGGCAGCTTCGCAAAATGGATAAGGGGGTTCATACCCATTCGGCGTCTAACGATACATAAAGCTTGATAGATCCCGATCCAAGGTGTCGTGCTCATGTCTCTCGTCTCAATGAGCAAGACCACTTACTTAAATCTCTACTCAACATTATTACAGAAACACATCTGGCATTCAACAGTAAGACGAGCCACAACGAATGTGAAAGCAATACTGGAAAAGATCCCTGCTAACCCGATACTAGAAATGAAGATCACTGCCACCCTCTGCCTTGTGGTTTCATACGTCGGCCTTGCCACCGCCGCAACCGGTTGCCAGGTCGAGCTCTTGAACATCAATCAGGCTGTCGTCGGAAGTGGCTGTGTCCCGTTCAACTACTATGCCTCCATTAGAGATTCCACTCGAGGTGCTGGCTACACCGTCAACGCCAATAACAACTGTGGTCTGAGCTTCTCTGGCAGCCAAAAGATTCCAGATGGCTATTCTCTACGCCGGGTCGGCTACTGCTAGAACATGGAGTGTTTTAAAGTTGTTGAACGTTTATTACGGCTACAGTCGACTGAGTTGAGGGTGTTGCTAGCCTGAGCATTGTGTTGCGATATTTCTTGGGGCAGGCTTGCAAACCGAATTCAAAATGTTGGGTCTTTATTCCTGCGGATCGACCACGACCTTAATACCACTTACTCCCTGGATGAGAATATCAAGTGCCTCATTGAGACCTGCAAGCCCACCCTTGACTTTACGAACAGGAAGGGGTACGAGCTTGTCGCCCGCGATCGCCTGCGAGAAGTACGTCCCGAAAGTCCAACGTAGAAGCGCTGCGTTCTTCTCCTCGCCCAGAGATGCCGACCATGAAGCGAAGTTGCGCGTGACCCCTTTCGGGAGGTCTTCTTCTCCGAAAGCCGGTAGCAACGCATAAATACTGCCACCTCCCTGAGCACCAAGTACAGCGCCGTTGATCTTGATGGTGTTGGGAAGTGAAATAGAGTCAACAACAAGATCGTAAGGTCCTTCCGCGGTCAAGCCTTCAACAAGAGCATCGGGATCTTGAGTATGGTCCACGACTTTCACGGCTCCTAGCTTGGCGACGAACGAGGCGTGCTTCGGGGAGGTTGTAGTCACAACATGGTATCCAGCTTGGGTCAGGTACTGAACTGAAAGACTACCGAAACTTGAAGTACCGCCGTAGACCAGGATTTTCTTCTTATTTGAAAGAGGTTGAATGCTGGGATCCGGCTTCTGCAGACCAGCGTGGGCGTTAAAAAGGCCAACGACGGTGCTGAGGTTGCCAATCAACCCAACAGGTCCGTCCAGGTCGACTGAGTCCGGAAGTTTGCTTGTTGTAACCGCTCTTGCAGTAACTTGTGTCTGGAAGGAGCCGTACTTGTCTCCCTCAGCGCCAGCAGTTTTCGTTGATGCGACCTTGTCGCCGACCTTGAAGTCGGTAACTTGGGGACCGACAGCCGTGATAGTGCCGCCAAAAGATGTTCCCAGGATAGCTGGATATGCTATGGGAAACACACCCAATTTAGCGATCTTCGCGTCGACTGGAACAAGGCCAATCAGTTCGTTCTTGACTAGAAGCTCGCCGGGTCCTGGTTGTGAAGTTTTGACATCTTGCACCACCAATGGGGCCTTGGCAGCAGGAATGACAGCAGCTGAATGCGACATGGTGAATATTTTCAGCGCGAATAGGTTATGAAAGAGAAATATTTGGTTTCCTGGACGTGTAGTAATAGGAAGGCTGCGGTGACCAGTTGCGCAATCCAGCTATTTTATATGCAAGTGAAGGATGATGTCGTGCTTTAAGAGTTTAGTACGTGATTCTCCCGAAAGTGCCGGCTTCACGTCGAAATAGTAGTCGGCAATCATGTTTGATTGTTTCGTCCGGGCTCGGGTCCAGGCTCGGACGAAAAAGGACGCAATCTACAACATCGTGATTGATCAGCTGAACTTTATGGTCAAGTCAAGCCGGAACATTCGGTACTTGCTCAGCGATTTGAAAGGTTAGTGAAGTGTCACGCAAATACCACCTGCTAGCAACAACATGTTAACTGCGATGACCCCCAAGCATGTAATTGCTGAATCACCAGCGGTCTAATACCGTTTTACCGTACGGCGTTTGTCCGTCTGAACTATCCTTGTCATGATCAGCCCATATTGGTGCCAGAATCCCTGCTCTTCTGGCAAGGAACCGAAGTGGAGTGTACTTGCCAGTATTTCTCCTACCGATGAATGATCCATTCTGAACTAAGGTTTCGGCTACATACCAGGTTGGCAAGATCAAATGCTTTTGATATTTTGGAGAGAGACTTGGTTTAATAGAACAGGCCGATACAGGCCAAGCGAAAATTTCCACGCCGTCATGATGGTTGTGGTCTGATGTTGTGGTGTTCCAGGCCATCGGGGGTTGGATTTGAAACACTCCCAGCAACAATGTCGTAAGGTCGCCAGTCCTCATTCCGGGGAACCTCGCACTCCTTTCGCCCCCATAAACGACCTTGAAACGCATTGCAACTCATGTGGAGATTCGTGGCACCATCGAAGAGGTCCGTGATTGACCACATTTTCGATAAAAGAAGGCTCATCGCCATTGAGTTCTGGCCATCTTCTGCTTCCAAACATCAGCCGAAGTCTGTGTATGACAGCATATCACCCCAGATACCTTATTTTCACCACCCTTCGCAATGAACAACAACAATAAGTCTGGTCCCGGCGGGCCGGGGAACTCTAGCAATCCGCGACCAGGACAGTCGCCCTTTCCACAAGCCGGACCTCTAGTGCGACAAACGCCTACAGAATCGCAGTCAAGTCAGCCATACACCAGTTCATACAGCAACAACTTTGACCGATCCAACGCCAGATTCAGCACTGGTAGAACCGAGGAGAGCCGCTACAGCCAGGAAAGAAACGACTACACTATCCCACCGCAGTCCCCTCCACGCCAACAGCCTAGGCGGGAGCAAGCTGGCAGAGCTTGGGAGGACAGCATCTATGGAATGTACGGCGATATGAAGACTCCCAGGGAGCCGCCACCAAGACCAAATCAACAATCACGACGTCAGTATCAGCAAGAGCAGCAAGAGGACGAAGACTCGTATGACGAAGAAGTACCACGGCGACCAAGTCCAGAGGCACAGCGACCCCGTTACAACCGGGCTCGCACTAGCCCTGGGCCCGAGCCACGACGGGCGAACACAACACGCCAAAACCCGCAGAATGAGAGGACAGGCCGACAAGACCAACAAGACCGGCGGGATCGGAGAGACCAGCAGAATCGCCAGGAACAACGTGACGGAGATGGGAACTATCGCCGCGTACATATCAACGTTGACACTGGTGGCGATGGAGGCCGTTCTTGGTCTTGGAATACTGACGACCGTGATCGGACCAACGTTAATATTGGAACACCCTTCGGTGGAACACCTTTTGGCGGCTCTGGACCCTCTCTCGTCAATTTTGGAGACTCCGCGTTTCCCTTCGGTGGGCGCAATAACAATGGCGGAAGACTGCCCGTCAACGTTCCCTTCGTGAACGGGCTCCCAATAAATCTCCCATTCGGGCTATGAGAGCAGGGCTTGGAGAGAAAGGTGGGATCTGTCTCGGATTCTTCATTGGCATCCGTCATATTGTACGATACATGCATTGTTGTTGCTTTTTGTTTCAGGTTGGAAAGCTGGTGTAAGGAAACCAGAAGGCAATGTTAGCGAACCGGTCCACTTCAATAACTTAGGACCATCTTATTCGATCGCACATCTACTGCAGCCGGTATCGTCTCTGCGTCTAAGTCATGTAACTCGAGTATGGGCCGAAGCCTTCGCGTTGAGGTCGGGGCGAATTTTGAGTCGATACTGATCCAGGTCCACGACGCCATCCTTTGAGATATTTTAAGCTGAGTTTATGTTGACCCCGCCGCAACTGACTGCTCTGAATTGGACAAAACTATACTGTGGTTTAGGGTGTTTGCGGAGCACTCTTTGAAGCCAGGTTTGATAATTCATCAATTTAATTTGAACGACGTCAAGCTCTGCCCACAGTAGTTCGTGTTGCTTATCTACTAGGGCTATCCATCACTACTTGATTTGAGTTTTCGCCGTATGAGTCTACGGCGGGCAATGGCCACAACTAAGGCTATTACATACAACTCAGCCAAAGTGAAATTCATCGAGCTATTACAGAACGAACTTCGACCCCACAAAACATGGAGCAAATATTCCGGGCATTTGCTTGTTCAACTCGGTTTTAGCTCTCCAGCCGGTACAATGGCCAGCGAGCACGACCTTGACTCCAGACTCTTTCAGGTCAGACACAGTTCGCTGAATAATGTCAGGCTGCGCGTCGGCAAGGTGGAAACCGCCAATGATCGCATACAAAGGCACCTCGTTTCCGAGAACTGCGGCGTACTTTGCTGAGTTGACAACTCCAGCGTGACCGCAACCCGTGAACATCACAATTCCTTTGCCTGGGTGTGCTGGTTAGCTTCCGTAGGCCTCCAAACTTTCAGTTCTACTTACCTTTCAATCGACACAACAAGATCCTCTCATCGAGCATGTTTTCGTCGTCTTCCCATACTCCCTTCTTTGAGTTATAACGGACGCCGAACTTGAAACCAGCTTCATATCCGGTTACTTTTGGAATCTCCCCAGAAATCAAGAAAGTGTCTTGCAACACTGTGTGGCTCTGGTCATTCTTTACCACTACACCATTATGTCTTTCGATTTCTTGGAAGCTTGGATCGGCTTCCAAAGAAATGATGGGGAGGCCTGGGACGTGAGCGCCGCGATAATCCGGACGAGATGGGTGAAGGTCGACAACAATGGGCGGCAGATCAATGCTCTTCTCTCGACGGTTGTCAGAGATTAGATCGAGGGCTTTGAGCATGCCTCCGGAGTGATCTCGATGCCAATGGCTCAGCGTGATGACTTCGACGTGGCCGATGTCGGCGCTGAGGCGTTTCGTGTTGCGTTCCCATACGTCTTCCTCCGGACCTGTGTCGAAGAGTATCGTTCGCCTCTGACCGTCTTTGATCCCGGTGATCATCAAAGACAACCCATGAGCACTGCAACAAATGTTGCCCATTCGAAGTTCTCGGACAGGGCCACCCTCTTGAGGAGATTCTCGACAGGCCCGTGCGCTGATGTCCTTGATTCCTCCGGATTGCTCGATCAACGAATTTGGGCAAGGCGAGATTGGGTCCAATTCGTTGTCGATGATGGCTAAGATCTCAAGAGAGTCCAATTCGACCAAGTTCGCCATCTTGTTTTGAGATACTGTAGTAACCGAGTCGCAGCCGAAGAGGTGTGTTCAGAGTTGATAAGTTGGGAAGAATGAAGCAGTGAATGTGAAGAAAAGGTCGAATTGCGGATGATTTATAGATTCAGAGCGCCATCATGATGTTGTGAATGGCAACACGACGTCGAATGTGATGGTAAGCAAAGGTCGAAGTTTCATTTAGGTTACTCAAGCATTCCGGCAGATCTAACGCAAAACAGGCGGTAGTCGAACTTACACGACTGCCCAAATGCGGTTAGCTGCTGTCATCGCCTGCGCCTCTCGCTCATTCCAACACCATACTCCGCCCGTGGTTGGTTTCACCGCATTTTCGGTAGAACCAACATCGCCCTGTTCTTGGCAATTTACAGCCCCCAGCCAACAAGCAGCGGGAAAAGAAACCCTGATGTTGTTATGTGACATTTCTGCCTGGATTTTCAGCCGAGTCACAGCTATTTAAGTCGCCTAGTTCTCGCGCTACGAGAAGCTACCGTTCCCTACCATCATTCACGCTACCCGCGTTACAACCAAAGCACTTAATCAACAAGCCCACCATCACCAACAACCTAAAGACGTAATTGCTAAACGTCGCCATTATCAGCCCATAATTGATCATGCGTCCGAATCTCTCCTTCGCGCCGCTACTTGCGTTGACGTCAGTCGTTAGTGGCTTGAAGTTCACAGCGCCTAACACCAACGACAAGCTCAACCTCTCCGCGCCAGCAATCAACATTGAGTGGGAGCTTAACAACGAAGGGAACCCCGAGTACACTGAAATGGACCTCTCGTGGCACGGCGAATTTGCTGGTGGCGGCGGATCCTTCTCACATACGCTCACCGAGAACATCACCAGCTCCAATAACCAACTGAATGGCAACTACAGCTACAACTGGGATCCGACGACAATCTTGGAATCATTCGAAAAGACCAAAAACCGACTCTCATCTGAAAAGGTGTTCTACTTCGAGCTCAGGCGGCATGCACCTAACTCGGGCAATGCCGCGATGGAACCTAGCGAGAAATACGCAGTTGAAGGATATGACTTGGTTGGTAGCTTTGGAACCTCATTGAAGCCCGAAATTGGCCTAGGAATAGCTTGTCTTGTCGCAGTAGGCATTTTGGTCTAGGGATGTAGCATCTGAGGGTGTAGAGGCGGACGTAAGACCCAGAAAATTGATTCGCATGCGCCACCGCGTCTCATTGTTGTCGAGATCTTTTCCTATAATGAGAAACCACTGCATGTTTATGTGTATACCATTGCCTTCATCTATGTCCATCCATTATCTCGTCCGTACATACGCTACATCTCTAGAACTAAAGACCCTCTCTTGACTGGTTCCAGCTCTTCATAGGCTTCTCTCTCAGGTAAATGACCTGGATTCCAACGCTCCATGCCATGCCTTAGCCAATGAGCATACGTTCCTTCCACGGCATCACTCCCCTCGTGCTTCCTCCAGAGACTTCCCAGCGTAGGTCCCAATACCTGTACGATCAGCCCGTGAGCCAGCTTGAATCCAAAGCTTCTCGAAAAACAGTTTTCAACAATCTCTCTTGCCAGCTTTTGATCATCTGTTTCTGGCTGTCCGAGCTCTGGTATCTTTTGACTCATTAGACCATAGGCCTGAACACCATTCCACTTCGTGTACTCGTTGATCAGTTGGCTGCCGACCATGTACTCTGGTGCAAAGATCTTCTCAGTGACGTATTTTGGGCCGTTCCAACCTCTCTCTTCGTCGATAGTGCGCATGACCATCGTGATTGCCTGGCCTTGAAGGATGTAATCCGTCAGCTTCTCGCTGATACTCGCACGTCCTGCCTCGGCGAATGTCTCTCCCATCAACGGTAACCCTTTCAGCAGAGGATGTTTGTGAGTGCCTTCCGTATTCGTTCGGCCTTCCCATAACTTCAACAGAAGGTCATGGCATGCTTGCCAAAACGCATTCCCTGGGAGACTGCCGATGAAATAGTTCATTAGACTGTAGTCGCGGGGACCACCAGCGTTATATGATAGCACCTCGTAGGGGCTGTCCTCGTTGGCAATTGTCTCGTCCCATAGCTTGTCGAGGTCGCCAATTTGCATATAGCCAACATCTGTGTACACGCCACCATACTTCAGGAGGAGAGGAAAACGCACAAGATCGGAGTAATGTTGCTTCGCAAACTCTCCGTCCAATGTGCCTTCGATGAAAGCCTTGGGTACGTTGTTGGCGTCTTCCACGTCAATCCAGTTGCCGATATAACTGGGCGAATCCGGTTCTAGATCCATGACTCTGACCGTCCACCCCTTCTTAGAGAAACGACGGTGCCACGTGCGGACATTTCGCTTGGCATAAGGGTGCAAGTTGTCGTATCCTGAGTTCCAGAAGAACCAAAGATTCTTGGCTGAAGTGACAGGCGGGGGGGACTTGATGGTATTGTCAACTTCAGCATCGGGTCGGAGGTCGAGTTGATCAAGAGGAATGACGGAAACGCCTTGAGGAATCGGGTAAGGCGATGAAGAACTTGAGTTCAACGCGTTCTTGACAGTCATGGTTCTCAACGAGTTTCTGTTGCTGGCGTCGCAAGAAGTTTGGTGCAAGTTGAGATCGATGAAAATTCGAATCGTCGTGTTCTTTTGAAGATGATAACAAGAGGCGAAGGTTGTTGCAACTCCATCGTATTTGTAGTTCCGAAGAACCAGTTGCCTTTGCCTTTACTACCTGCGCCTGCGCTAAGACCTAATTCCGCTTCTGGTTAGGGGCGATGAATCATCCTGCATCACCTCTCATCAGCATTACCATCCCTGCAATGGTGACACTAGCGCGACGACGTGCATGCGTGAGACCACTAAGATGCCGAGTGAAATACTTCGTAGAATTGACCAAATGAGTGAAATCGCTCGGGGCTTGCCAATAACCACAATAGTTTAGGTGGCTTCGATTCCAGAATTGGTTGCACTTTACTGCCGCAATCCGCCACGTCGCATAACATAACACATTCAAGACACTAGGCTATAATTTATCTTCTTTCGAGTGAAAGTACTTGAATCCACGGCATATGCAACTTATCTCCATTAATCAAGCTGTTAGGTTGCTGCTATTCCCGACGCAAACAACACGACCGTCGGGCCTGTGATCTAGCACAACCGCGGGGTTTATTATGCTTGGGAGGCTTGCGGCATGGATGTCATCCATGACGTCAAGTGCAAATCTGTTTCCAGCATGTTAGAGTCTTTCCGTGTTAATTCTTTCGATCGTAGCTTCATAAAGCATACAAGCACAGGATTGTGATAATGGAAACCCCGGTATCATCGGTTGCCTGAGAAAGAGTTGCATTATGCTTTTGGAGCAGTAGTTGGAACGGGAACCAAGTCATTTATTGTAAAGAACTAGTCGACAAAGTAAACTGATCAACCAGTCCCAGTAAAGGCCTAAATATGAAAACTCAATATCAAAACCTAATTGATGCTCCGGTATTCCACGTTCGCTCCCGCTCTACATGTCATTCTGGAGCCAAGCTTGAGATGCTCGGTACAAGTCGCTGAAAGCCGTGTCCCACTCAAGCGCTCTCTCAAACATGCCATTCCCGACGCGCTTGAAGGCTTCAAACACCGCGACCAGAGCAAAGTCCGCATAGCAGACCTGAGAGCCCCGAATGAAAGGACCCTCGTCTTTCTTGTGGCTAGTCAGGATTTCCTTCATGGCAGCGAAACCAGATTCAGCCGCGACCCAAGCTTTCTCTGCTCCCTTTGAGGTTTCGAGCTCTTCAAGAGTCATTCCAAAGCGCTTCTCGCGCGACTTGGAAAAGGCTGGGACAGTCGCCTTGTCAATGAGCTCGCGAGCCACCTGGGGCATGTAGATGGCGAAGAGAGGCATGCAAGTCATGTGGACCACGCGGTCTACCTGAGCCTGTAGTTCGAGATCGAGGTGCAAAGCTGGAGAAGGGTATATACCCTCAAGCCTCGAGGCGATCACCGCAGAGTCCGTGACCATTAACCCATCCGGAAGTTTGATGGTGGGCACGGTGAACTCAAACCCTCCGGTGGTATTGGGGGGAACGCCGAGGGACTTTAGTGTGGGTCCCAGGGTATTGTGATCAACCCAGGCCGTAGTGAAAGGAATTTTCTTGTAGTTGAGGACGAGTCGAATCTTCCAGACGTTATAAGACCAGCATCGGTTGGTTTCACCACGCTGAGCGAGGTCATAGAGGGTAATCTTGTTGTTATCCATGATTGAAGACATGTTGAAGATGTATAGGTTGCAGTTGGTAAGGTTTTGTTGGTAATGGTGTGCTAAGAACATGGATTGGGTTGAGTAAGTTCAAGTTGTTGGGAAGGTGTGGTTGAGATAGGGAATGGAGGAGATGTTTCATTCCTTAAATATTGTTTCCATCACAATTCTTGGATACGAAGGTATTCGTGAATCTCGTTGAGTTTCATTAGATAGTCGTGAGGTTGAATAGTTACCGAATTTGGGCATTGGTTGATTCTCCGCATCTGGCCATGTCACATTTAGCGCATCTGTACGATTAAAACCACTGCACTGAAACGGTCAAGTGCCAATGCTTCTAGCGTCACGGACGATAGAAGCGTTATGATCCAGACGAGAAGAATCAGTCTAACATCCTCAGACTAAGCGTGGATAAGGAGCCGGGCTTTCGGTAAGCACTAAAACTTCTGCCTGCGTCCTTCAACCCATGGACGTTTATGACGCGTGTGGCTCTGGAATTGTATTTCAGATCAGTCTGTTGAATGTGATTTAGTTGGTCTAGCATGGTCGGAGCCAAATCGTCTTGGTGTAAACTTGAAGAGATCGCAACGTTGGTCTCACGTTATTGTCAGAACATCTTCATTCCAAAATACATGAATTAATAATGGGCTTTGTTGAGATTTGAATATGCAAAGCGTTTGACGCAAGAAAGCTTTGCTAGGTGCCTTGCCGCAACTGCAAGTCCCATGCGACGTATCTCTCGCGAGACGCCATTCCTTTCTCATATCCCGAGTTATACTGGAATGAGCCCTCCCATTGTTCTCTCGTCATAACAATACTTCGAGCAACTCCCATCTCATGGCCCGAAAATAGCCAAGAATGCTGAGTGGATGGTTCCTCTTGCAGCTCTAGCAGTGATCGAGCCATTTCCTGCGTCTCAATCTCTAGTTCTTGTCTATCGTGTTCCATTAAAGCCGACAAAAGTCGTTTAGCAACAACCAGACACTCTAATGTTATCCCATAAAGTTCTCTTCGAATGGCCAACTCTTGATTTGAGGGAGATTCCAGTGATGTCTTCATGCAATACTCCTTGTATTCGTTGAGACTTCTGATGAAATTCTCGTTGAATGCATGGCACTGCGCCGCTAGAGTGCCTACAACCGTTTCGTTGAATAACTCTGGGCCTCTCAAGACGTTATCAATATCGTGCCACAAGCCCGGTAACCTGGATGATGGATGTTGTCAGTACCGTAAAACATAGAGTAGCAATTCCTTCTTTCCACAGAAGGCCTCTAGAATACCTACTTGATCATTTGTGATCGAACGGAGATAGCCAGAGGGCTTCGCTCAGTCAATCGCGGGGTTTCCTCTGCAAGAGACTGATAAAGATGCAACCAATGAGGTTGTGCAAGCCATCAAGGTTGGTGCTGCACCAGGGACCCGAAAACAATTGGTCCAATGTGAGCTGTGAGCAAGGCCTTATCAAAATCACTTCCAAACATCGCTGGTGTCCTGTGGCGAATTAGGCGCGTCGAGCCCTGCAGGTGATTTGACCAGCTGTTTTGTCGAGTTGAACTAAGGAGCAGTTGGCGTGTCAATATGTCGAAATGTAGGTGTGGCAAAAAGAAGCTTACTGCATGAAGACCCAGCAGCTGCGACGCGCATAGTACGTCCGAACTCATACAAAGCAGGTCATCTTGCAAAGCGTCCTGCAAGCCTCGAAGAGCGATCGTATGCAGTTTCAGCTCAAGAGCCTCATTCCTTTTGCCTGGCATCAACATGCCGCGAGCTTTGACGAGCAAGGAATTGGCTGCAGCAGTAAGACATTGGCTGTTTCCATACCGGCTCGGGATGAATTGAAGATATGACCTTGAAAATTCTAGTGTCAGATGTACTTGGGCAGCCAGAATGATTTTCAGACTGAAACACAAACCATTGAGAGTATCCCAACAGACTCAATAGTCTAGTAGGTTCGGCGGATAAGACATGCATTGTCCCTTCTCCAACATTGAAGTTGGTAAGCATTGAGAAATCCGTCAGATCGACCTGAAACTTGGATCGAACAGCTTCATAGCTGGTGAACAGACTCCTGAAAATTGGTGATGGCGAACGAAATGAGCCATCGCTAGGAGAACTGGACGGGACTGCCGATTGAGTAAGATTCCATTCCAGCGGTAGTCGCTGCTCATGCACCACCAGACTTGAATCCAGAAACCATGAAGCGTCATCGGAAGTACCGAATCCATCTGAGCTTGGCGTTCTGATCGCTGGCCGCATAGGGGTACTAGTTGGAAGTCTCCAAAAGAGTAAGCCGGTCTACTCAACGGAATGCAGACGATGTTGAACATGATGCTTACTGGGCGACATTGTCACGCCCACAATTAGTTCTTCTCTTTCGAGTCAGAGCAACGTTCTTCATTGCATGCTTCCGTACTAGCAAGAATCATCAGTACATACATAATATTTCCACTTTGAATCGTCAACCGGTACATACTTATTGACCTGATTTGGGGATCATTCTGCAACTTCGGGCCGTTTGAAACAACGAAAGACAGCGTAGTATCCGGCATATTGATGTATTTGCTTCAGCTGGTCTTCTTGTGATGTCTTCATCAAGATGTAATAAGGAGGATTACCATGGATGAATGAAGCCAAGAACCGTCGTCGAAATGAATACCGCTAAGATCCCCCGGCTTTTTGGAGTTGGGGTCAGCGCAAACCCGGAAGCTGACATCAGCAAGCACTTCAATATCGACATTGGCTTGACGGTCAAAGAAAAGGTGGCGTGTCTGGTAAGATCTTAGTACACAATGGTTACTACTGCCCGAATCCGGTGAAGTAGCTTTTAGCTTGAAGCTAATGCCTGTTGATGTGACGGCTAATTAGAATGGTTGAGCAGGCGTTTGAGGCGTTGCGAACTGCAAGCCTTGGTCTAGACGGGCTGGTGAAGTTCGATTGCTCGGCCTACCGCTCAACATTCATGTCGCGATCACCCAAGCCGACATGACGTCCTGATTTTCGTGTTTCTGCCTCCATCACCGTAGCAAGTTTTCTGGGTAGAAATGCGAGTGCTGTGGCAGATGCCGGGCGTTTCAGGATGCTTGATCTTTGATCGTCCCTGGCAAAGGTATCGGTGGTATTTACCAGGCGTTGAGGCAATTAGTTAATCTGCTTATCACGAGCCATCGGAAGTTTGAGAAGTTTTTACTTGAGAATTCTTTTGTTATTCCTTCCGTGACTTTTTAACTGAATCCGCACAGATATGAGCAGACTTAGTCGAACGTCAAGCTGCCCAAGTCCCCACTTCCAATGAAGTCTGCACCACCATAACTTGGCTGCTCGACACTGAGGAAACCAACATCAAACCAGAAGGCGGGGTCTATTGAAGCACCATTGACACTTCGCAACCAATCCGGGACAAAGAGAGTCGGGTCGATGTCCATACCTGAGTCTAACCCGCATCCGGTAAAGCTGGAAATTCTTTCAACCTGAGAGGCAAAGACTCGTGAGAGAGCAGCATATATATGAGCGGCGGACGAATCTGGAAGGGACTTCGCCATGTCCTCGAGCAATATTGAAACACCTTGCACTTTGCTTGCCGCCTCGGTGACATCTGGAGACGGCAGATTCCCGCGCGTAATGGCCTAAAGATATTGACCGTCAGAAATGATACAACCCATAAGCCGCATGATGCCAAGTGATCCCAAGTGAGGATGCCTTACATGAAGTATCTCTGTCATTGCATGCGCAATCATGATGAACTGGTTGTTCTGCCATCCTAGTCTGACCTTGCGAAGGGTAGCATCCCAGAGAACTAGATCCAGAACTCGGCATGCGACGTCAAATGCCTTCCTGGATATTGTGGAAAGTTCCGTCGACATATCAACGTCATCAATATTCTTCAACTCTCTCATAGCCTGTGCATTCAGAACCATAATGCTGTGGTCCATGTAAAAGGCCAGAATGTGCAGAGATTGTGCGTGTGTGGATCTTTGACCATTTCCGGTACACGTTGTGTTTCTTGTACGCTCTAATGACTCGAACGCCTTCGAGTGCCAGCTCAAGACCGCTTCTGGAGTCTTGATTCCTCGTTCCAGTTGTTTCAATGCCCCTAGCTACGATGGGTAATCACAATCCACAGTTAGTCTAGAAACACTACAATGGACCATGATGCTCCTGTCGTGGGACAACGTACCAACTGGACTCTGATCTCGATAATGCCGCTAACCATGCGATCCGATGGGCTCGTCCTTGGTAACTTCCACCATTGGCAAGGGCATGGTGGAAGCTCGTTCCAAGCAACACTTATCGAACGTCCTGTGACGATGCCAAAACCTTTGTCAGCAATGAAGACTTGAAGCCATGTTCGTTCAAAATTCCTCATCAATCGTTCTTTAAACTCAGTGCTTGAATCGGATGCCAGTGCATTGACTTGCTCTGCAACCTTTGCCGGCTTGTGAATGCCCAGCTCCCGCGCAAGCTGTATGGCCTAGTTTAGAACAGGGTTAGCGAATCTTCAAGTTTCAAGGTTGAGGTGACTGTAAAGGCGCAAATATGATTTCACTCACATGACTCAAGTGAAGCCAATATGGGTCATCGGCTTGCTTCTGGTAGATTGGCGTCCAATATTGCATACAGATGATTGCTTGAATGGTCTCGAGCGACTTCACAGAGGTGGCGATAGACCACATCATGTTTGCTTGGGCTAAGGAGAGGAGTGTTGAATAGATGATGCGATCTCTTGGGCGAGTTGAAATGGCACATCCCAATGCGCATATGACCGAGAATAGGGTAAAAGACTCGGAATAGACGTATTCGGGTGTATGAAGGATGGGATCGAGGAGGCCAACCAGTGGGTTTCGCGTCTTGAAGAATCTGGCCGGGAAAATAACATGTAAGTTGGCGGTTCTACTGAAGCTGTATCAAAACCTACAGTTCGAAATAAAGCTTGACGTCTTCTTGATCCACCAGGCGAGCGGTGATTGGGTCACATGCTGTTGACTCAAGTTTGAAAGTGAAGTTGTTAGACTGAGATGATAGAACTTGCCAATCCTTCTGGTGAGAAGATCGTGGAGCTGTAGGGATGCATGCGAGATTAGTGAATTCGCAACGAAAAAGCAGAAAATTTGACGCAGATGAACGGTGACCTACTGAGATATTCCACAAGTCTTTCATCAAGTTTGCTCGTATGTGCCGGCTGGCTGAGAGACGAATCTGTGGTGGGGGCGTCTGCAGCTATTGCTGCTGTCATGATTTGAAGCGGAGAGACTACTTCGCCTTTCCTCTTGAGTTTATAGCATGGGCATGGAACTTGGGTTGCATCTGGTATTTCGGGAGTACTTGAACGGCGGTTTTCGAATGCGGTGACAGCGGATGCCGACGTTGCAAATTCTCGCTCATAGGGTGCTTCTTTGTCTTGAGTAGGATTCAAGGTTCTTGGCGAGGTACTCGAGGGAGGAGATAAGGTATTTGACCCAACGTTGAGGGAATTGAGAACGGCAGCAATGACTTGGTCCTTCACAGGGCTTTCGTTAATGCGTGCCAGGAGCTTCTCCAGACTGTCTGGTTTACTGACACCGTGTCAGCGACTTTGCAATAGCACTGCAACTAACAAAACGTCGTGGCTCGTGTTTTCGGGCACGCAACTCACTTAGTGCTTCCCTCTTTACGGCCCCTGTTGGATCTCAGAGGATATCGGCACGTGTTGCCTTGAGATGTACATCTCGAACTACATGGGTAAAGATATCAATGATAGCCGAGCAGAATCAAATGGAGATCAGCATACCAGGGCAAGTATCGATCACAACGCTGTCTCGCTGCGCGGCAGTTGAAGCAGGCTGTGCGATACTGTCCAATCCTGTCCGTCGCCGTTCCGTTGACGGCCTGGCGTTTGTCACTGACAGACTGCTCCATATTCTGCTCTTGGCCTTCGGTGGCTCCCGCCTCGGGGTCCAACTGAATCTGTGCTGACTTCGTCAACTGCAAGTCTTGCTCTGATTGATCCTCATCCATCGGTAATCTGTACAATGCGTATGCTGCAGTAAGACGGTTTGTGGTGAATTTTATGAACACCGCGGTGTTCAAGTCTAGATGAAGTTAACGCACTAATTGCCGGGCTTTAGAATATTCCCCGCACCAACCGTCGTTCATTCTAAACGCCAGAGGGGGTTTCTGAATTAGTCATGCACTGCTAGTGGTATTAACCTAGTATCCGAATTGGCAGTGGGTTTGTAAGTAAGAGTCGACAGGCATAAACCTTCGACTACCTTACTCGTCCTGGCACGTCGAAGAGCATTTCATGTTCATTTATTTATGTACATCTGCAACCCAATATTCCATAAATAAGTCAACTACTCATATAATGTCCATATATCAAGATAAGTGCTCAGAGGGGTAGAAACTTCATTCAAATAAGCCTTCATAGTTGAGTCAGCGATGGCTTCAAAATGTCGAAGAGCAGAGAATGAGTCACATGGGAACTTCGCCACAGAAAAGCAAGTCGAAGTGATCCACAAGTTTCTTTTCCAGTGTTTGCATTGGATCTCATCCCTCTTCCATGAAAAACAATGTTTGCCTAATCGTGGAAACGATAGCCATCATGCCACTTCCGCAGCGTGGTCTCTATCATCCACCCTTTCAACAAGCCGGTGAATCGACCCAGACACCCCTTTTACTCAAGAAGTAAGTCATGACGAAATTCAAATGATTTTAGAAGGCCTTCTGTGAAACGATGGTTGTGTTCCCTTCGCCGCCTCGTCCGTTCGCCGCTGGGGCAAAGTAGATGTTGATGGGCCCGGATCCTTTCAAGGGAACTCCGTCAACGGTCTGGAATATCTCAAAGTCTGCAAAATCATCAGCAATATTCGACTTAGTATACGCCATTGAAAACGCACCTTGAATGCCGAGACTATCTATTAGAGTGTTGTTCAGAGTAAAATCATCTGTGGTGTAGGTAGTCTTCTGTGTCTCCGGGTCATAGAGCCATGTTGCGCTTGTGACATTCCCTGGTATTTTGGAGTGTTCGGCACGCAGTCTTCCCTGCCTGTGGCCTTGGGCGCCGGCATCAAGTCTGATATGGATATACCAGGATCCGTAGTCCTTGCAAGTAGCTGCTGCTACCTGGAGACTTGCCGAAAGAAGAAGCACAATGTTCTTGACCGAGACCATGATTAAGAGAGACTGGGTGTACTGTTAGATGTTGAGGTAGCCACTTGAAAGATTTGTAGTCGTAGAAGATACAGCGTGGACCAAGATCTCGGCTACTGACAAACACTCCTTGAAACCTTCATGAGCTCTGCATTTATATGCCTCCGACGTCCTTTATGTACGAGGACATGCGACTTTCGTATTCGGAGCAACCTGGAACCGCATGACGCCCGCGTCAATAGCTTGCTTCCGCCATGCAGTGTGGCTTTTGTGTAACGATGTTCTGTTGAGTGGGCGGTTTTCTCTTGGAGATGCAGCTGTGTACGTCTGTTTAACTTGGTACATCTTGGTCTGGGTTGACATGACACCTCATCCAAATCTGTCTACTTAGAAACACACGATACTCAAATCTTCCAGAAGGTGCAACTGCACCGGGTCAGTATCAAGGCCATTTATGAGCTCTAGATTCTTCGGGCAAATTCTGGAAAAAGAAACGAAGGCAAAAATTGGAATACGAGTTTACCATCTTCCAGGTTGCTAGATCCGTGTGGTGGCGTTCAGCTCACCGTTTAGCTGAACGACCCATGCATCACCATGCATCCACACACACTTACCAACGAATTGCAGCGTTGCTTGAGTCTCAGCTACCATCATAAAATATTACGAAGCAATCACCAGTGTGGCGTCAGCTGAGCTTCGATCAATGCTTTCATTGCACACATGGGTTACGTTTCCCCCGCTCTTCATTGCGCATGATGTCGTGAAGCCGTGGTATTCTCGGCAGATTATCTCAACTTGAAAAACTGTACTCAAGATGAGATGGGTCTCATGAATGACGATGTCTGAGTTCCGATGCATAATTTGCTGGAGTCCTCATGGAGCTAGACATGATCACACAAGTCGGCTCAGCCGTCTAGGTCCAAACCTGTAGTTGGATCTTGGTTCGAGAGACCTCCAGAAAACTTGAAATAATACGATGGTAGTTACGCTGCCTGAGTTCAAATTTTATTTAATGTGGCATTCGTTATTGGTAAATATTGATCCGTCTCTAGAAATTAGTAGGGGACGTCCGTTTGGCGGCTAGACGCCAAATTTCAACTGAGCTGCTTAGCATGAGTAGATTATCTGTGCAGTCAACCACTAGAGCTGCTCGTTTGGCATACCTTGGCGAATTTCCTAAGCCAGATGACTCAAGATCACGACCTCTCAGTTAAGTCTACTATCGCTGAAAGTGACAATTGATGTCGCGGAGGTCGGATTCATAGCCGCGGTTTTATGTTACATCAAAGTAACGTTGAACAACTCAATGGTCAAGTCGTGGTGGTAGCAAGACTTCAACTGCCGATAATGGCCACCAGTAGTTGACTTGGTTTGACAACTAGACCCTAGCATCAAAAAGAAACTTTGGTCGCAAATCACAAAATTCACTGTCGATAAACATGCCATAATTCCCGGCTTGCATAACGATGCACGGGGCGAAGAAGCAACAGCTGCTGATGCTGTGTTATGAAACCGCCCTCAGCGTCGTGTTGCCGCCTGACGAGCAGCAAATGCGGCCGGAGGTTGACACAATGCTTGACCGCCGATACGGAGGCTAAACGCGCGCGCGAAAGCGCCTGGGACTTGCGAAGCGATGCTACCGGAAACAACACCTTGAGCTGTAGGCTGTCCAGTCTCCCGGTGTTCCGCGGCGAATGTTTTCCTGGCTAGGTATATGAGGCCTTAGATAATGCGCATGGGTTCAAGTGGGCGTTTACTGCCGGGTGCTGACCGGAGCTGACTCCTGAGTCCCGGGTCATGTTCCGTTTCCTCCCTTCCGCCAAAGTTTTGGGTGAAGCAAAGATCCGTGTTGCATGCTACCCAGGCGAGTTCAAGAGCCAACAACTGCGGCAATTTGAATGGAGTTATCTTGACCGCCATGTGCGCCCCCAAAGACAAAACAGCCAAGAAAAGTCTCCCCTGCAGCGAGAAAACTTCGAGTGCCGGGAAGAGTTCACGGCATCAAACACGGCCATTGCACCGGCTGCGGACCTGTGAGCGGACGAGCGGGATCTAGTATGGTTGGCACGGACGCCGTTGGAGACTAACATAGCGGCATAGCCGTGCCCCTTTGCCGACGACGGATATCAACACCAATAGTTGGTAAATCCCGCTGTCGGAAGACGGCCGGCGGAGCGAAAGGAAGCTGGCGTCATCATCAAAGTAGGCTTATGTGGGCGGCTCTCGCAAGTCAAGACCCTCTGTTCGCCGTTGCGGGAGAATAGAGAGCCATGTTAAACAAACATCCCAACAAGTCGTCTGCCGGACTGGAGGCTTGACCCACGATCTCACAGGGAACCGGCACAGAGGGACTTCGGTTGTGGTAGGCTGTGTCTAGCGCCAGTAACTGTCTTTCGTCGTCACGGAGGTTAGCCGGCGAAGCAGTTTTCGCGTTGTCCTCTTCTCAAATCGGTGTCCATGTGGCGGAGGGGCCGAAGCTGAATCAACATCAATTCTTGATGCCGATGGCAGAACTGACGGGGGAAAATTGCCAGATCGCATCTTTTCGGTTCATGGACCGCGCTCATGACGGCAAAGCCCCCAGCAATGTTTCGCTTGCGGAGCGACGTCGGACGCCATTGTGGGATGTTGGTGATTGTTGGTGGCTCTTTTTGCAGGGGCAACAATTGCCAACCAACTGAAGGCCGTTGTGAATTGCGTGGATATAAAATACATGCGATGTATGTAAGATTCAGGTTGCAATGGACTCATGGATATTCCGAAGCCCACAACATCCCAGCCTTTGCACTCCAGTCCCCCATTTTAGGTGACCCGTAGGGAGCCCCGGGGGGTCGCAGAGCGCGAGAAATAGTGGCGAGTCAGGCGGTTGCATTGTGCGGCGTTCAATCCAATTTTTCTCGTATGATGTCGAGAACTTACTGAGTAGGAATTGTTGACGTTGAACCAGGGCCATTTCATTTGCTTTGCGATCACGCCTCTGCTGGTGCCTAGAGACGGACTAGAGTTTTCTTTTGTTAATTGGTCATGCGATTGGCTTTGTGTCACCATCGTTTTTGTCGGAAAGCTGAGGCACTAGAGTTGGGTATAAGATTGTTGTTCTCTTGACGCAATCGTTTATGCTTCACCCTTCCAACCCGCAAATCAAAGATCATCCCGTGCCGCCCTCTATATCCTTCCAGTAAAGACATTACCATGGCGATTTTGGATATGTGAAACCCTTTCCCAAATAGCCAACTTTGAGCTCATGAAACTCCATCAATCATTCAACCCGATGTCTCAATGTCCCTTTTCGTTCTACCGTTTGAAAGCAATGCAACCCGTGAATATGAAAATTTCCATTTTGACCTCTCAATGTTTAAACTCCAGGTCTCCGGTAGTGAACCGTTCAAACTTGACTCTTGCAGGATCGACGCCCTGGTTGATAAGGTATTCTGACATCTCGACCATGAAGATCTCTGGGCCGCAGATGTAATATTCAGCGCCCCCATGGCCGAGATAAAGCTCATGGGCATCGATACGAGCCAGGTCCATGCGGAGACCGAAGTCACTTGACGAGGAGAGCGAGTCGTCGTCTTCGACATCGGCGATCTGAGAACGGAAGAACTTCGTGATGAAGTTGGCGCGGCTGTACGCGATCTTGCGGATATGCTCCTCGAACGGAGCATTACGTGCCGAGCAGTGAATCCAAGAGATGGGACGGACCGCCTGGCGTTCAACGATCGTGTTGCAGATGGACATAAGGGGGGTGACGCCGACGCCAGCGGAGATGAGGACGACGGGGAGAGTGCCAGCGGCGTGTGTGTCGAAGAAGAAGTCGCCCGTAGGGTGTGTTAGCTCGACGATATCGCCGGGCTTCTTTTCGTCGATCAGGTGGTTGGAGAAGACACCCGGGTTGAGGTTGAACACAGCATTGCCCTTGCCGACCTTGACGCCTTGGTCGCGCTTGACGGTGATACGATAGTAATCCGGTCGCGGGGAGTCGCTGAGGGAGTACTGCCGGGACTGAAGATGGCCGAGATTCGGAATCGTTGTTCGAAGGGAGGTGTACTGGCCTGGGTAGAACTCGGGAAGACGCTTGCCGTCGACGGGAACCATATAGAAGGAGAAGATGTCTTCCGTC
Source organism: Colletotrichum karsti (assembly GCF_011947395.1). Taxonomy (NCBI): domain Eukaryota; kingdom Fungi; phylum Ascomycota; class Sordariomycetes; order Glomerellales; family Glomerellaceae; genus Colletotrichum; species Colletotrichum karsti. The sequence goes on from NW_024065937.1 coordinate 430,705, forward strand.
TCGGCAACCTTGCGTTCGATACGGAATTTGCGCCATCCCTTCCACTTGTCGTCGTCAAACTCGCGGTACATCTGGGCCTCGCGGCCGATGAGCATCTTAGCGAGGATCCAGTAGGCCTTTGTCCAGGCCTCGCGAATCTCAGGTGTCATGGCAGGCCCGAGGACTTGGCCGAAGGCCTGAATGAGGTACTTGCCGACGATGTCATAGTGTTCGGGTTGGATGCCAAGTGAGCAGTGCTTGTTGCACATACGCTCAAGTTTGGGGATAAGCTCGCTGATGTGGTTGAGATTTGAGGCAAAGGCTAGGATGACGCCCGTCAGAGCACGTGGTTGGCGCCCGTTGGCCTGGTTGACTTTGTTGAAATGGTCGTGAAGCTCCGGGTGAGCTCGCAGCATGTTGGCATAGAATATAGAGGTAATGGTCTCTCCATGCTCGCGCAGGGCGGGGATGGTGCCCCTAACCAGTTGTGATTGCTTGTATGTCAAGGCCATGGCTCTGACTATGTGTGTGACGAGAGAATGATGTGAAGGGAAAGCTTGTTCTCCCAGGTCGTTTAGCTTGCTGAAGCTCGAGATCCGAGTTCTCGGCTGATGGCGCGTGTTCTTTAAGCCAAAAAAGGGAAGCCTTGCGGCTGCTTGCTTGTAAGTCTAGGAATGGGACGGGATGGAATGGGATGGAGGATGGATCTCTGGGGCCGCCGACGTGAACAGGGGTGCGAATGGTAAGGGGGTATCAAAAAAATTGCACAGACACTGGCAGCCGTCCGCGAGATGGAATAAGAGCCGGATCCGAGGGTTTGGGACACAAGAACGCACGCGTTATGAGAAGGCGCTCGACTCGGGCTCCTCGAGAACGATATATATAATCTCTCTCTGATGCGGTCAAAGTCGGCTTCCTGTAGAATCACTCCGACCTCAGTGACGGTCGCCTGGTCTCACCCCTCCCCTCGTCGTGCGACGCTGCCGCGTGCGTATAAGTCTTCACGGCTTCCATGCTTCGAATCAGGCACCGCCCGTCTCGACAGATAGACATCGTATGATTTGTATGTCGTAGTGTGAAAAGAAAGCTGACTCCTCATTTGAGCACGGCTCATGGGCCCCCATGCATGGACTCAAGGATGAGCTCCATGGAGAACGCTCGTGGACACTGATTATGGCTCGCACACGAGCAGCACCAATGGAAGCCGGTGGTTCGCGATGAACCGAGAAGCGGTTCAGAGTCAGCCCTGTCCGCGACGGTTGTACACGGCCGGGGGACCCCCGGATGTACCCAGGATACTAGGGTCTCAAGGACGCCAGCAGGGATCTCGACTGGACCCTGAGGATGACCCCGAAGCCTCTCCAGTGGGACACCGCTCGTGAGCTGCCGAGGAAACCGAAGCGGCGATGAGGTCGCGACAGCCCCTTCTAGAAGTGCGCTAAGGGACGGGCCCGGTTCATGGTGGATATTCCGCACAAGCGCTTGCAACGGTTTTGGGGTCGGTGAGGTCTGAAGGTTTCGAATGGAGTCTGCTGTGACTTGCAGCAGTGATGGAGTCGGAGCAAGAGGACGAGGAGGAGACAACGATGGGCTCGTGGAGGCAATGACCGGGCGTGTTGCCAAGTCCGTCGTTTTCGACTTGCCCTCGTGTCAGTCCCGACTCGGAACTCCCAAATGTTGCCCGGAGGTTGGAGGGAAGAAAAAATTTGAAGACTCGGACAGGAACCCCCGGCGGAGATGGGAGCGGACGGAGGCGGTTGTGTGGTTCCTTTTCTCATCCCTTGTTCCTAACAGACGTCAGTGACACGCGATGTTCAGTGGAGAAAACAACACGCCATAGCAGGGAATTGCCGAGTTGCAATTGCAAACTCGTATGATGAGATTTGCGGTTTCCGGATTGCCCAATTGGGGGTCCACGTTGCGCCCAATTATCTTAATATCAATCCATGGACACGCTTTGCAGGTTGCAGCAATCATCGGCTCTGAGCTGCAGCTAATGCTTGGAGGAAGAGACAGAGAGAAAACGGGTGAGACTCGACCGGGGTTTAGGGCAAAGGAGCCACAGATACTCTGACAATTCCCCAGTTAACCCAGCGCTTTTCAGTCCCCGATTCCGATGAGGGGGATGTCCGTGTGCCTTTCTGTCTTTTTGACCACTTTTTCTGCCCACTCCGTCGAGAGAAACGAATGCGGTTACTTAGATACAATAGACGTGGAATACGGCACCAACACGCAGTAACAATCTCATCTAATAGATTGCTAGATTGATTGCAACCTCGGCAAGAATATAGCAAAAACAAAATTCTGCTGACTGCCCTCACCAACAACGTGGTGGAGTTGCAATCATACCCTTTCTTCCTCGAGTTTCAACTTGAGCCCAAAGGATCGGGTGGAGGTCTTGATGTTCCATTAGCACTGGCCGTCGTAAAGAGTACTACTCAGTTGGCGAGGTCCTATCAGGGGTCGATTCGCAAGTCCGCTTGTATCTGTCGAGGAATTGCAGTGCTGATCGATGTATCATATCTCATTACCAGCCAAGTCCCTCTTCAACAGCTCTTCAGCCACCAGAGCTTACACTTGCACTGTCAATACTCCAACACCTCTACCGGTGGCTGTCACGCCACGAACCGACATTCTCAGCTCTTTTCTTCAGAACACACTAATCGAGATTTCAGTATTATCACCGGTCGAAGGCGGTCATGGTCGGGAATCCCCGGGGTCGAAGATGTGAAGCTCATCAACTGGCACCGAATCACCCCGCATGGTCCCCCTGACGGTGGCCTGGTTGCCCGGCCTTGTACTGGCAGCCGTCAGCGGATCAAATTCCTTCACACGCGATTGTCAGATTGTCAGTGTGACCCTTACCAGTGCATTCGAGAGTCCACTTTCCAGCTCCAATGATGAGGATCTTGTAAAGATCTCGATGGATCAACCAACAACCAACAGAGGTTTTCAGCGGGTACCTTGACGAATCTCGAACGGTCCCCCTACCCTTCATCATTTGTGACAGGTGTCAAATGATACACAAACATTTCAAAAGGGCAATCCTCTCCACGCGTCTGATGCAAACATGGCGCTTCATCTGTGAATCCGAGAAGATGATCGGTGGTCGGCGGTTGACCGACCATCTTAGGAGTAGTGCAATACACAATTAGGCGAAGTTCCAACAGGCTTAGCGGGCTAGTTCAACCACCGTCTTCATACTGGCCGAAGTGCGCTAACTTGGTGCGAGAGAGAGGGAAAGTGACATGTCGTTTCCGAGGTGTTTTCCTCTTGCGCAGTTCAAAGAGAAGAAGAAATTTGCTTCCTTGGGGCATTCTCGTCTGCGCCACTAGTCCATCAACACGGGGTTCTTGGAAATCGTGGCGCCCATTTGATTGCTTTTCTTCTGCGTCCCAAAATGAGACTTGATGCAATGCATATGTGACCAAGGGTTCGGTCAAGTTTGGGTCCATGCGAAAGAGCCATTTGACCACATAACATGGCGTCCCTGGGATGTTTCCAAGACGCGTGGTGCATCACGGAGGTGACCGCGGCCGCCTACGGTGGCAAGCAAACATTGACTCTGCTGCCAAGCATACTCGTCTCGTCGACTCTGCCACACGCTTGTTGGTTGTGAAGAAGCAAGGTCCGTCCGTTCGCATGTTGATATTTGACAAGCAAACATTTCGAATAGCCTGGAGTCGCTTGGACTCGCACATCCAACCGGCTCTTGGAATCCTCAAGCCACATGGCGCCCACGATGTTACGCCTGGAAAAAGAAACGTGATGCCGCGAGAACTTCTCCCCGGTCTGCACGCCATCCGGACGTAATGACAAGATCCCGGCCGTCTTCTTCGTCAATACCGGGCGGGTAAAATTCTGACAAGCTCGAAGCCGAAGGTATCGAGGAAAATTCTTTCAACCCCCACCTGTGCAACGTTTGTCAGAGGCTATTCGTCCTGCAAGTTCGTCAAGCGAGGAACACGCTTCTTGGAGTGTTTTGGCCTGACCTCCACCTTCCCAGGCAACAAGATGTCACAAACGATTATTTGATTAGTCGTTAGTCTGAACCTGTCTCCAGCATCCTGGCCACAATCGGATGCCTGCACTTGAAAATCTGCGAGTGGATATGAATCCGATTGACGCTTCTTCCAGGGGATGTCAGTGCTTACATGGATGCTCTGTGGAGCGAATTCGTATCACAGCCTCGGCTTCACCCTTCAATGACATTCGGGTTACGCGCTGATGCCAGCGGGTGGATTTTGAAAGGTGACACCCTTATTTGCCCCGAGATAGCGGCGTTGGTGTCTCGAATTGCTGCGATTTTGATTGTCTCCATCATAACCATGTGGCGGGATGACTGTCTCCATTTCGACCTACCATCCGCGTAAAGCGATCGAACGGATATTCAGCGCGCATCATCATCCAGAATACCAGGTGTCTGAGGTCTGCTACCGACGACAGTGCCACGTTAGTTCCACACAGGTTGTAATAACACACCTTAATCTTCCCGAGTCGGACAGATAATTAGTCCGACTGCGTTGGTCGAAGTCCGGTGTCAAGATGAAAATTCGCTCCGTATTTGTGAACATGCTCAGAGTGAGCGAGGTTCACACCATGATGAGCAGGGTCCCAGATTCTTAGGCCTCGCTAGTCAAAATCATGGGCCTCGGCCGGTTCTCTAGGAGGTGATCTTGACCGAGAGACTTCAGAGTTCGCTGTCGCTCGGCAATCTACAGTCATCAACAGTTTACCTGTTGGAAAATTTGGTAGCGGAGGTCGACATTGTTGGATGACCCGTGGCAGGTCAAAGCCGTGACCGGTCCGTTCCGCCCGTGCTCCGGAGCCCTGCTCCGGCCCCGGCCCCACCCTCGGCGAACTTGGTGTCCCAGGAACAAAAACCCCAGAAATGAGACCCACGAAGCTCGCATGCCTCCATGCTTTTGGGCGTGGGACCTCAAGTCAAAAGAAATGTGATCAATCAATCAGACATATCTCAGATCCGTCGACTCCAAAAACATATTGTAACATTGGCCCACGGGACTGCTTGGGGAGTTCCAGCCTGCCGGCCATCAGCACAAGCCAATACTGTACGTTCTTTGGCGGATACGCCCATTTTCGAAGATTTCATATAGTAAAACGGAAAAGGTGGTACAAGATGCCCACGCAGGACTTACATGTGATCTCGATATTCGAAAGTAGTCGCACACGGAAAATAGGAATGAATGATAAGCAGTTCGTTCGCATCCCTGTAGTCCTTGTCTTGTGTACCGGGCATCGCAGCCGTGGAGACCATACGTCGCAACTTGTTGATTTTCGCAAAGCTTGAGCTCAGCCACTCGCGCTTCCTGCATTGGTTGTTATTGCCTTCAACTCGGTAGATGTTGATACACAGAACTGAATGAAAGAGCCGTCCCGCTCCCGAAGCATTCAAGAGCGGGAGGCAGTTAACCGAACACGTGACGAACGTGGGGTTTCCCTGGTACTTGTCTCATCAATGTCGGTAGTGACCGAAGTCCCTTGCATCCTTGACGTTGTTTGTCCTAAAGGAGATGCAGATTTGAATGGTCGTTCCGCTTTGAGAATTGGAAGTATGTCTGCTAAGTTGGTGTTGTTGAATTAAAGGTATTCAAAAAGCCAGAAGACGTGACACGGTCATGAGTCTGAAGGTCTCTTTGGCCCCCCTAGGTAAGTCTAAGAAGTTGACGGCAGTCTCTAGGCTTCCTTTTCTATCAATGAGAACCACCGTTAACAAAGTGGTGTTTCGAGTTTTGCCGAATTAGAAGATTCTGCCCTCGATCATGACTCGCCGAGGATTGACGAGCAGACTGGACGGCTTGAACTTCTGACAAGCTTTCGGAGGCACTGTCGTCTCGATATTGAGAGTTCAACCATACGTCCGATGGAAGGTCCTGTCTGAAAGCCCTGAATTCTGTTGCGCCGTGTAATTACGTACAAAGGTAAAGAAGTTCGACTGGGGCAGATTGTGTCAATGGAGTCTACAAGTATCTCTGCACGACAACTCATCAGTACCACCAAACGCGATATACACGGAAAGGAATCCCAAGATGTAGGGTTAAGGCGGTGAAAGGATCATGGGCCCTCGGTACCAAAAAAGCTCCTCGTCGCACGTGTCGTGGCAATCCCCACGCCGAAGCACTCCAGAGCCTCGTGGCTGTTAGTTTGACGGTGACATTGACATTGACACTGACAGCTGGACGTTTTCATCATGGGCACCCAAGTAATCGGTCTCCCAAATGAAGAGGATCCAATCGTGACAGATGACAGGCGCAGGGGACATGGCAGCTTGTTATCCTTAGATCATGCCAATGCTCTAGAACTACCGCATTCGATAGCGTGATGGAAGTCGATTTCTCCGTAAAAGCGGACGATCTTAGCGTGGCGTACAAGACGAATCTGACGATGCCGCGAGTCAGGTAAAAGCCAGGGCCCCAGAAGCAAGTGGGTAAAGAGGGAGAGATATGGAGACTGCAGTTGAGATGTGAAAGTTGAGAATGAAGTCGAAAGAGAGTTTGGGTGAGGTGATCTGCTGGCTGAATCCTGGAGATGTCCCTTGTAGTGCTTTACGGCTGGAGTAGTGCACCACCATGAGAGCAAGCAAGCAGCTGGGGAACGTTGTCGCTGAGACATCGGTCCTTCAGGGGCAAAGAAGGCACTAACCCCCAGTTTGTCCTCGCTAAAAGACCCCCAAGGAGCTGCCGATGGCCGCCGGCGAATTAACACCGGGAAGTCGGCTCCGAGTCGGAGGTAACCGGCCTCCCCCGCGTTTTCGGGGCTGCATCCGCCATTTCCAGCCATTCGCGGACCTTGACGGCCGTCTCTTTGATACTGGACACTTTGCATCATCCTCTCCGCCTATTGCAACCTCCCAACGTTTGTCCTCATTAAAAAGGGGGTTCCGATTGGGTTCCATTCCTTTGGGAGGCTCTTAACCTCACACTAACATCACCTCCACACTACCTAGTCTGAACATGTCACCCGCCCCTTTCCCAGTGCCCAACGCCACTGTTCCGTTTTGGCGGACAGAGCTGCATGAACTCGACAGCCATCAGAGTTCTGAGGAACTGCCTGCTGAGCAGGATATCGTGATCATCGGCGCTGGGTACACAGGCGCCGCGCTCGCCCACTATCTCCTGGAAGATCTCGATGAATCATCACGGCCATCGATCACCATCCTTGAAGCCAGACAGGCTTGTTCGGGAGCTACGGCCCGCAATGGTTAGTATTGTGACGTTTACGATGGGATTCGCACTAAAGGAGAACAGGCGGTCATGTCAGACCTGATCTATACCAAGGGCTCCCGAGCTTCATGAGGAAACACGGCCAAGAGGCCACAGATGAGATGGCCCTCTTTGAGCTAGCCAACCTCCATGCAGTGAGAGACTTGGTGCGAGAGGAAAAGATTGACTGCGACTTCAGAGTCACCACCTCCATGGCTGTACTCAGAGACGTGGCTCTAGCTGCCCCTTTCAAGGAAGGCATCGATGAACTACTGAAGCTCGGCTCACCAACTGCTAAGCTTGTCCACTACGTCGAGGGTGAAGCAGCCGAGACCTACTCCGGCGTCAAAGATGCAAGAGCTGCATTCTCTTTTGAGGCTGGCTCGATCTGGTACGTCCACTGCTACATCGAGAACGAACATCTCTGACATTTGCAGGCCTTACAAACTGGTCATGCACCTTTTGTCGCAAGCCGTCGCCAAGGGTGTTCAACTTCACACGCATACTCCCGTCACCAAAGTATCCGATACCCAGGAGAACGGCTTCTGGACCGTAACCACACCACGAGGTGCGATTAGAGCCAAGAAAGTGCTCTTCGCGTCCAACGGGTACACCTCATCAATTCTGCCCCAATACAAAGACCGCATCATCCCAGCTCGCGGTATCTGCAGCCATGTGGCTGTCCCAGAAGGATCAGAGCCGCCGCATCTCCCTTCAACGTACTCCCTCCGCCATGGACCCGGGCTGTACGATTACCAGATCACGCGACCTGACGGCAGTATTATCGTCGGGGGCGGTAGGACGGAGTTCTTCCCGAAGCGTCTCGACGAGTGGTACAACGTCTGGGATGACTCGAAACTGATTGAGCCTGCTGCTACCTACTTTAACGACTACATGCAGAGAAACTTCCGGGGGTGGGAAGATAGCGGAGCCAAAGTGAAGAGGGTTTGGACCGGAATTATGGGCGTAAGTTCTCCCACATTACCGCTTGCGATGTCAGTGTAGATCACGATGGATTCTGACCAAAGTGGTAGTATACTAATGACCTCCTTCCCCATGTCGGCGCCGTGCCGTCGAAACCGGGCCAATATATTGCTGCGGGTTTCAATGGCCACGGCATGGCTTTCATCTTACTCACGGCCAAGGGCCTGGCGAAGATCGTCAGAGACGACATCCCCTTCTCCCAGTCTGGAGTCCCGCGGCTGTTCGAGACAAGCGAGGCCAGGCTGCAGCGACAGGAAAACGAGCTGCTCGCCTGATCCCGCATAGTGCATGATTCCATCTCCGACTAACGCCCATTTGACAGCATGCATGAATAGCTGAGAGCCGTTTTCGCATGTACGTAGTAGACGGTAGTACTCATCAGACTTTACGCTTTTGAGTGTGGTACGCCGTTGAGAAGAGAAACCCTGCTGCCCTGCATGCAAGTTGCCCGAGATGACAAAGTCGTCGCCGCAGATGACAAAAGCGTCAAAGGATCAATGAGGTGCTGCAGAAGCGCGGCGTTGTCAGCAGATGCCGAACGATCAGCTTCCGGGTCCGGCCGACCCCTGCGTCGTACGGTGGACCTCGACATCGAACCATGATTATATCTGCAAGGCTGAGATGGTGGGATCGGGGCGTGGCGGAAGAAGAACGACAGAACCAACGGAAGGAATTGGCATCTGTCAGGGCATGCAGAAGTTTGGGGGCCGGAGGATCGAAGTGCATGGCCATGTGGATTGTCGTCTCTTGTTTGATGGGGAATGCGCGCATCGTAAACTGTTTAATAGAACTTGCCAAGGCGGACGTGCAGGTTGGACATGGTTGTTGTAGGATGCAATAAGTTTTGTTGGGACTGGTTATGTAGGCATTTGTACTTTCATTCGTAAGTTCGTCACACTATGTAATTAACCATCTCTTGCCATCCTCCGGTCATGTTCCGGAGTTTGTCGCCCATTCATGTTATGTACACTCTTCATTATCCACGCCACTCGTCTTCCAGAATGGAAACAGCCTCTCATTAATCAGATCACTGAAGTCAAGATTAGTTACGGCGCAGTGCGGCGTGTCAATGGGTGTTTAACTTACAATATCGATCCATCTAGCCATCCACTTGTTGACGGCAGCCTTGGCCTCATCAACGAGACCGAGCTCGAGGAGCAGCTGCACTGAGCCGCGAATGCCGGACTCGAGAGCGGAGGAGATCCAGGCGTGCGTGTAGGAGGTGTGCTCGCCAATGAAGATCATCTATGCCATGATTAGTCAATTCAGAAGCACCTAAACATCGCCGGAGAAGGATGCACTCACGTTGTCATAGGTCTTGAAGTACTCGGGGATGTAAAGCTGGTGCTGGCCAGCAAGAGGGCTAGCCCAGCTACCGCTCTGGAGAGGGTCAAGGACCCAGCAGCGGCGGTTGTACTTGCCGGTGTACAGCTCACGGGTGTTCTCGCCGTGGATCTCAACCATGGCGTCGAGGACGAACTGCACGTGCTCCGCCTCGGGGAGGGAAGCCAAGCGGTGACCCCAGTCGCCAGAGATGTAGGACGCGAGCATGGTCGCCTTGCCGGTGCCGTTGATGTTGTAGGAAGGGTAGCAGGTGGAGCCAATGCCGGGGATGTCAGAGGTCGTGCTGCAGCCGCCGACGATGGGGTTTTCGTAGTGCTCCCAGAAGCGCTCGGAGAACTCGAGAGCAACCTTGCAGGCACTGCCGTAGTTGAGCTCCTGGATGGCGTTGGAGATAGTCAGGGGCAGAGAGGGCATGCGCCACCTCTTGATGATGGAGAAGGGGACGGCCATGAGGGCGTAGTCGTAGGAAGAGTTCTGGAAGGTCTGCTCGGTGAAGTTGTTGCGCCACTGCAGGTTGACCTTGGAGTTCTCGGAGTCGAATTGGACGCGCTCGATCTTGCGGTTCATGGTGGTGACGTCGTCAACGAGGGGGTGGAAGGAAAGGGGGAGACGGCTGAGACCACCGTCAATGGTCTTGTAGGTCGCGGCCTCGAAGTACATGCCCTCGTAGAGAGTGTCCCAGAAAGAGGTAGCAGAGTACATGCCGAGAGCGTCGGTGGAGTTGAGGGAGCCCTTCAGGTAGTTCACCATGAAGGCATACTCGGACCAGGAGTCGCCGCCGAGGCCGTTGAGACCGTTGCGGACCCAATCGCCGTGGGCCTTGTACATGTTCTTCGCCATGGCGACGGAAAAGTCAGAACCAGGCAGGTACTTGTCGACCTCGGCGGAGAGAGCGTTGGTGCCATCGTCGTAGACCTTGCTGACAGCCAGCGAAGAGTTGGCGGCGATCTGGGCGAGGGTAGGGGGCAAGCCGTTGGGGAGCTTGATGCCGTTCTTGTAGGACAGACCGTTGCTGTTGGTCTGGACCCAGTTGATGAAATCGACGCTGAGGTTCTTGTCGTGGTTGTTGAGCTCGTTCATCTCGGCGGCGAGCTGGAAGACGAGCTGGTGGTCCGAGATGTTGTAGGTGGTGTTGGACTTGGGGTCGACGTAGTGCTCAGGGAAACGCATGGGACCCATCTCCTGGTAGGAGTAGTCGAAAGGACCGCCGCTGAGGTACTCGGTGTGCACGCGACCACCGAGACGCTGGCCAGCCTCGATGATGCTGATGTTGGTCATGCCGGCCTGGGAGAGAACGAGGTAGCTCATGAGACCTGCCATGCCGGCGCCGACAATGGCGACCTGCTTGGACTTGGCAGCATCGACGTCGACAGCGGCGGGCTCCTTGTCCTTGAGGATGTTGACACCCTCAAACCAGGCTCCGAGCGTGTCGAAGCCGGTCTCGTTGCTCATGTGGATGGCTGCGTCGAGTTAGCTCGTGAACATCTTAGACCAAGGGGGGGTGGCTTACATCTCTTCTCAGCCCGACGCTTCCAGCTGTGGTGGAGGGTCTGGGGCTCACTGCGGCCGACCAAAGAGCCAGAGACACTCCATGCGGAGATGCAGCCGTCGGAGTGGGCGTCCTCGGGGAGAACCCAGACAAGACGCTGGGAATCGCGGATCTCGGACTTGACGATGGTGTGGTGCGCATCGTCGAGGGAGACGCCGCGGCAGGATCCGTAGGTGAAGGTGACGGAACCATCGACGGGCTCTTCGATCGTCAGGTGGATGTTGGACACGCGGGAAGTAACTGCGCTGCGAGTCTCGAGCTTCAGGGGAAGGCCAGAAGCAGCCGCGAGGGCGCTTCCAGCGACGAAAGAGAGGAGCCACCTAGCCATTGCGAAAGAGAAGGGCTGGTCAGAGATTGTCCAGATGAGATTGGCGTGAGGATGATTCTCTAGGTCTTGCCATCATGGTGATGCGCCCGCCAGTCTTTATAGATTCGGCTGAGGTGTAGTTGAGATGCCCGGGCCGGGACCGGTCTATGGCTTTCTCAGCCCGACCTAGGACTCGCCCGAGCTGCTACGAGAGCCGTGCCGGCATCATCTAATCCATGAACAACACAATATTGGTCATGAATTCGGAATTGTGTCTGGCGGTGTCGGACTCTAGACTTCGACAGCAAACGGCAACGTCAAGGGTCGTTTGTAAGAGCCGAAGTGCTCCCATCGGAGAGTTTCCCGGAAAGTCAACCTTGCCTGAAGAAGAAGGTGCGAAATGCCATTTTGAACTCGTAGAGGGCGACTCCCATGCGTTCCCATGTGGTTGACATGCAGACTGACGTTGCATAGAGCATCAACGGTCGCGAGGGCCCGAGTCATTGGGTGTTGGTCTTATCAGTGGAGGTAGCATAAGACGGGAAGATAGGGACGAGGATGTCGTTGCCGATGACCCCCGTGGCGGGGCGATATCCCATCCGTCCCCGTCTTCTTGGCCTTCGGATCCCGCAGTGGGGGAAACAAAGATGGATCGTGGGCATGGACTGGGGAAGTTGTTTCCTGGCAACAGTTATCAATGTCGTTTGCGCCCTTGCGCTCCCTTGGGATGAACGAGGCGGGTCGAGATGGAGACATTGGGGATGCTATTGTGGTTCGCCGGCTCCCTCCGAGATATAGAGATAAGGCAAAGAGTATGTAAGCGACCGGCACCGATGAACGGCGGATAGGACTCGGATAGGTTCTGCAGTGAGCGAGCTGGCGGTCAGCATTGGGCAGTATGCCATATGTTTACGGCTTATTGGAACCAATGGCCATAAGGAGCTGTGTGACGGTGTAACAAAGCATCACCAGGATCACTTGAAGTGCTCAACTTGCAGATCGATGCCCTTGGCGTAATCCTTCCCAGAGACACAAGACAGCCTGCGGATAGATAGCAGTCCGAACTGTGCTATACACCCGATAGGACGACACCGAGACGACGAGAGCAGAACCATGACATCTCCGAACACCAGGTCCAACTTCCCGCGGCTTGCGTATTCCACTCCGGTAACGGCTAGCTCTCAAGGTGAGTGCGTGTTGGTAGATGACTCCATCTAGACCTCAACCGGGCCGGTTGTCAATATTTAATCAGAGAATGGAACGTAGCCCTGAGCGAAAGAGAAAAGAAAACCCCTAACGGAAGCTTTTGGCGATGAGAAAGATAAGGACAAATGCCGCACGCACTCGCGGGCAGGCAATAAAAGAGAAGACTGGAGTGCCGGTCTCCACCGTTCATGTTATTGGTTGAGATAAACGATCGAGTTGGCTGGGAAAAGATAAGAGATGCGTCAATTAGTCTCGGCATGTGGGCGGGGCCAGAAACTGGTTGGAAGGTCCAAGAAGTAGGACAAACGGTCTTCACTTGAAGAGGTTGTGATGTTGGAAAACCGACACAGATGGAATTGAAGTTGGTGTTTTACAGAGTTTCGGGAGTCTGAATGTCTTTAAAGCGCGTCAAGTGTGACAGCAGCAAGGGTTCAAGTTGCAAGAAGCGTCCTTTGGCGTGATGGCATCATTGACAGCCAATTAGGCGCCCGGAATGACAAATGTCTCCGTGCGGTAATCTCCACAGTTGTAGAGTGCCGAGAGATTTGGAGATTGAGCTTGGCCTCGCTCGGGTTTGCGGCTCTGCTCTGCAACCAACTCAAACACTTTGCTGTTCCATTCCAGTCCCTTCAACTCCCGTCTCTCGTGCAGATTCTGGGGTAACTTACGCCCGCAACTGTGCGCCCGCAAGATCGCAGCTAAACGCAACCCCCCGGTGATATTGGGATTCGGGTCAGGAACAGCTGCAACAGCTGAGCAGAATTACGTCCCAGCGAGGCGGATCGATCACGCAATGGCAGAACCCGCGGCTGCAACTGAAACCCCGCCTTGGTGGGCAGCGTTTCCCGCCCCCAAGGCCAAGTCTCTGGAAATCGAGGCCGATGAGGTGATGAAGCTGCTGGAGGCCCAAGCTGCAGCTGGCAGTGATAGCTCCCGTGAGTTCCTCCTAGTAGACGTGCGAAGGAATGATTGGGAGGGCGGTACCATATCGACGTCGATCAACTTCCCCGCCCAGACTCTGTACCAGACGAGACCCGTCATCCATCAGTTGTGTAAGCAGGCTGGTGTCAAGCGTGTTATATTTTATTGCGGTGAGTAGTCGCCCGCTCTAATCATCTGTCCACACACACACATACACACCCGCTTTCCCGGAATAGGACTCTTCCCCTGCTGAAGTCGTCAAACAGGTAGCAGTAACGGCCGCGGCCCACGCTCTGCCAACTGGCTGCAAGACTATTTCGATGAAATCGGCGAGACCGCCGTGCAGGCTGTCATCCTCAAGGGCGGCATCAAGGGCTGGGTGCGCAAGTACGGCGGCCGTATGATGGACTGGTACGACGAGCAGGCCTGGACGGAGGTCGCGAAATAAGGCGTCTGCGGGGCTTTCCGAGATCTCTCCGAGGTGCGTCCAGTTGCGGCGTATCGCAGCCGGTGACGCAGTGGTCGGTATGAAGGTGACATTTGCTGGTATCTAGCCATATTTCATCCCCGCCCCTTGTCTTGAACCAAATGCATTCTTTTGTGCCATCATAACGCCGAAATGTAAACCCATGCAAAGCATCTTCTGGAAGTCGACCGTCTGGTAAGAAAGGTTTACCGCTGGTGGCGCTCGTCGCCGCCAATTCTCTCGAGGGCCTCCAACATGACGACCGAGTTGCCGCGGATGACCTAGTCGATGTTAGCGCTGAGCCAGACAGCGAGATGAGAGAGTCGAATACGTACAACCATGCCTAACCGGACCTTCTCGCCGCCCTCCTTCTCCTCGACCGCCTCGTCCAGGACAATGTTCAGGAAGACCTAGACAGCAGGATTAGCTCGGGTCAGGGACAAGCGGTGGGATGGGAAAGCATACATCGTAACCACGGAGGACACCAATAACCTTGCGGCTGCCGTTCAGTTGGACGAAAAGCCTCTTGTCGAGGTACTGGAATAGCTGTTAGCCTTCTTGATCTCAGAATAGAGGGGAATGCGCTGATAGAGGAGTGCCATAGCTGTGCTTGATGGCACTACAGTAGTATCATAGTACATCATACAAGTCTGGCGACTCGGGAATGTCCGTCAGGAAAATGGGTCTCCGTACCTTCTTCAACTCGGGCTGTGCGGGCGCCATCTTGTCCTGTCTGTCGGTCGTGTGTACGGGGGTTCGTGGTGGTTGGCGAAATCAATGAAGGCGCGAAATGGCTTTGCGACGCGACGGAGCTCTCTGGGCTCGCAGCCTGGCCGAGGGGAGCCTGCCTGTTCGTTATCAGAAATTTGGGTGGGGTCACGTGCTGCCGCGATAAGAAAGCTTATCGGGTGTCACCAAGGTGCCTGCTGAAGCAAGCAACCTTGGAATTTAGGAGCTTAACATTAACAAATTGGCCGACAAACAAGAGAGTTTGGCCAATATGAGTTCATTCACGCCCAAACGAAAGGCGCGCGTCATCAAAGTCCACGATGACGACGAGGACGATGCGTCAAAGTCTTCGCCGACAGGCCAAGAGCCCGTGAAGGATGGTAAGTCCGCAATCCTAGACCAGAGACTATGCGCTGATGCCGTTCGCAAGGCTGACGGGATGGCAGAGGGTGCGCCGATATCAGTAAAATTCACAAGAAAACCTTTTCGCCAGTCTGGATTGCGCAAGAGCATCAACTTCAACGAGGTCGACGACTCCAATGGCGGCGCTGCTGTCAACGATTCCGTCAAAGCCAAGGCCCCAGCGCAAGACGAGGAGGAAGACGACGGCCCTGTTGTGGTCCGTCCGACAGTCAGCCGATCGGGTTCCCTGAAGCAAAAGAAGCGACAATCGTCCTCGAGACTATCCTTCGGCGGCAATAAGGGGGACGACGATGGCGATGATGGTGCAAAGACGGGGTACACCACGCCTAAAAAATCGACGACGCTGGGTCACCAGGCTCTCGAGAACAGCGCGCTCAAGAACCGTCTTCCGATGCGATCATTCCGCGACGAGGACGAGGATCGACCGAAGTACAGCAAGGAGTACCTTGACGAACTCCAGAACTCGACGCCGAATACACCCCAGCACCTCGCTTCTCAGCGCATGCAGGAAGAGGATGGAATGGACCTGGACCCCTCTGAGCTGGAGGGCGCCATGATTGTCAACTCGGACGAGTTGAGCTCGCGGCCGCAGCAGACGAACATCTTGACCGAGGCGGAAATTCAGGAGAGGAAACAACGGAGGGCGAGGTTGGCGCAGGAAGAGCAAGCCGACGACTTCATATCCTTCGATGATGACAATGGTGGGGCATCGCTGCGCAAAAAGAAGGACGACACACGACTAGTTCGTGAGGATGAAGATCTGGGCGAGGGTTTCGACGATTTTGTCGAAGATGGTGGCCTTTCGCTGGGCAGGAAGGCGGTGAACGAGGAGAAGCTCCGTCGCCGGCGCGAGATGGCTGAGCAGATCAAGATGGCCGAGGGCGACTCGGGCGATGAGTCGGATGCGTCCGAAGCAGAACGGCGCGCTGCGTTCGAGGCGGCGCAGACGCGGTCTGGCATGGATGGACTGGAGAAGCCACAGCATAACCCGGCCGAGCAGCTTTTGCAGGTCCCGCCCAAAATCACACCACTGCCGAGCCTGACAGAATGTTTGTCCAAGCTGCAGATGACGATGCAGGCGATGGAAAGGGAGCTCGCGGACAAGCAGAAGCGGGTGGAGGAACTGAGACGGGAGAAGGAGGGCATTTCGACGAGAAAGGACGAAGTACAACAGCTGCTCAACGAAGCTGGACAGAAGTACACGAGCGCAGTGGGCACTTCGTCGGCTGCGGAATCCGCTGCGCAGTCGCCGGCTAGGCAGATCACGAATGCCGGCGCAAGCGAGCTCAAGGTCGAAAGGGGTCTGGAAAGCCTCGGAGCAACACCAAACGAGCGCCCCGATCCTGAGGACCTGGGCTAAAGCCTTTACGTACTTAATGATACCCAAAATAGACTAATCCATGGAAACATTGCTTCAATTCTTCGGTTGTCTAAGAAATAACCTCTCCATGAACAGAGAGAAAGTCCTGCCAATGCCAACGCCGCATGAGAATACACCTATGGTACAAACTACCACTTGCCAATTATAATCACAGCCACAACATCCATTCCGAGCCTCTGCTTACTTCCCCTGACTAATGCACAATCATCTTCGATGGTTTTACTTCGACTTTGAGACACCAGCACCAATGACGCCAGGGAGCTGCTCCTCGCCGACGTTGAAGAGGAGGGAGATGGCGAAGTAGAGGGTACCGATCAACGCGATACCGAAACCGACAAAGAGCCAGAAGGGGACGCTGACATCAATCTTGCTGCAAGCAGGGCCGGCCCAGTAGGTGACGCTGCCGGTGTTGTTGGACTTCAAGCAGGTGCAGGCAAAGCAGGTACCGGTGGACTGGCCATCGGCCTTCTGGTACTTGTTAACGCACTTGCCGTGTCCGGAGCAGCTCCTCGTGTCCTTGTCGCAAGCCTCCTCTGAAGAGAAGCATGCGGGGATGCTGCCGCGCTTGATGGGGCCGGGGAAAGGAGTAGAGGACTCGGCAGGGCTGGTGGGTGCGGGCTTGGAGGTGGTGGTCTTGTCGGACTCGGTCTTCATGACCTCCTCCACCTGGCGGCGGCGAAGCTCCTCGGGCTTGGACGACCAGTGGCGGACCTGGGAGTTACGAGACGATTCGGGCATAACGACGAAGGTGGTTTCCATCTCGCCGTTCTGGGCGAGCTGGCGAAGGAGGGAAGCGTTCTCGGCGATGGAAGCGATGATGGAGTCGTCCTAGGGGGCATTAGCATGTTTGGAGAATGGGCATTGACGCAGCATTAACCGTACCTTCTTCATGTCGTATCTGGCAACGGAAGACTTGCCACTCCAGCACTCCTCCGCAAAGGGGTTGATGGCCTTGTCAAACCGGCAGCCCTTGTTGGTGACGCCAATGTTTTGGAAGTCGTTGGCCAGCAACAAGCTGTTGGCCGCGGCGGAGGGGGCATCTCCAACCTTGAAGCTGGGGCTTGCGCCGAAGGACTTCTGAAGTGTCTTGGCGTCATCGCCTGTGATGCCCTCGAGCATGACGACGAGCTGTGACGGGTTTGTAGAGGCGGCGTTGCTGAAGAGACCCTGCGGCGCCATGCCGAACTCGTTCAGGTAGCTGACAGCCTTCTCGCTCGAAATGGACTCGGGGAGGTCCCAGGTGCCGTGCTGGCCCTCGGGAGAAAGGCGCTGGAGGAGGACGAGGCGGGCAATCTGTCGTGGTAATGATGGGATATCGGAGTTGGAGGACTGCGTCGATTGCAGAACGTATACGTCAGCGGGTTGGTCGGAGGATAGCGCGGTAGCGACGCCGGCCAGGGCAGTCGCAAGCCCCACGGAGAGCTTCATGATGTCTGATTTCAGGGGCGAAGCTCGAGGATGGATTGCGGCGATGGTATTTCGAAGGGGGGCGAGCTTGATGCGGCGTGATGCTGCTATCTCCAAAGCTGCGTCGAGTCGGCACGTAAGTCGAGCTGCCGCAGAGCACGTCCCAGGACCCAGGCAGGACCCATTGGTTCCTGCCCACCGTGTCCCGTTTTAGTGGGGCGATCGTTCTCTCGGCCAAACTATTCATCCGATGATGGGTCCCGTCCCAGGTCCGTCGGGCTCCGGGCATGTGCGATACGGTCATCTCTCACACTGTCCTCGGGCCCGCCTCTGCACAACCAAATAGGTGGTGGGGTTAGATGACAGACATGGCAAACACTGTGCGCCAACATTCGCCCAGAACTTCGATCCTGAGCGGAACAGTCGCGCAGCCGCCGCCGCGCATTCAGCAGACGAATCCACACACGGATGTTGAAAGTCGCTGCTGTAAGTTTGCTACTGTTCGCACCAACATCTGTAGAATCGGCATCCGAGTCCCGGCTTTTATCATAGGCGGGTTTTGTTTCTGCACTATTTACGGGCTTTCTTTCATCTTGCTGCCTCTGCACATGGTCACTTGCTTCCGTCCGTCCCTCCTTCGGCTGCCACCGTCGTCGATTCGCATCAGTCATCAGACGTGACGAACGCACTTCCGTCCACCATTTTCGAGGTTACAATCGGTCCATCGCCCTACGAGAGCGAATCACTCCTGCCAACGAATAACTCACGGCCGCCGTCGCCCGGCGTGCCCCTCTACGTCCACGATGTGGCGCCTGTTCCGACCACGCGCGAGCGCCGCCGCTACTCGGGCGCTCACTCCGAAGGTCTCAGGCCGGGAAACCATCACTATACAGAGGGTCAAGATCTCAAAGGCAAGGTTCAGGCCCAGGTAAGAAGAGTCGAGGTTATCATTGTCAGGCGATCACGACTGACTTCTCATTAGGTCAATCCTCATCGGCACTGGCATCTCGCTTATGTGCTTGCACGTGTACTGGTCGACCGTCCTAAATCCATTCTTCCGACATGTAGACCGCGAATACGAGAGTCTTTCCGCGGCCGAAAAGAAAGCACTTGACGAGGAGATGGAGGAAGAGACGGAACCTTGGTTCATACCATTCCCATTCACGACAAAGCAAGTCAGCCAGCCGCCATACAAGGGCTCCGATCCGGAGTGGCAACAATACGTCAAGATTAGCAAGAACAAGGAGCTTCAAAACCATATACGTGGTAAGGATGGCCACGCACCGTTCGGGATAGACTACCTTGCTGACTTCGATGCGCAGGTGACCTGGCGAACTGGGTGAGGAGCGCTGTCGAGAGACACCCCACCATCATCGCGCGATGCGGTAATGTGGTGAACCTGCGGAGATACTGGCTCGATATTGATTTTCCCTATCGTCCACCTCCGGTCTACTATTCTTCCGGGTATGTACCGATCAACTCGCCCCCAGTTCTATCCCACGTAGCCGCTGACCCTTCGCAGTCTGTTGATGGAAGATGACGGACTGTATTGGTCAACCCAGCCAGTTGACTCCTTGACCGTTAACAGGTTGAACAAGATTCTCTGGCCAGAGGCCATGACTGTTTCAACCTGGGCATTCACGTCGGCACTTATGAAGCAGCACTTCATGGACATAACCCGAGCCCTCGGCTTCGAACCGAGCAAACCCGCCCAGCCATTCCCGCCACCAAACGGTGGCAACATGCAACGCGCCAAGACCGAACGACCTCTCCCCTCCACCAACCGACAAACGACAGATGGTACCCCGGCGGAGAACGCCTCCCATAATGTCAGCAAGACTTCTGACTCTCGGCAGCCAGAAGAACCTGAGAGCGGTGGCAGAACCAATTTCGTCAGGGATACAGCCATCTCCCATATTGAAGGCATGAAGCAGATTACGGACGGTCCTGCCAGGGAATTCCGCAGGAAACTGGCTCAGTCCTGGAAACCCACCCGAGCATACCCTCCGCGAGGTTGTATCCTCGTGTCGGGGTTCGTCGAAATTGAGCTGCCGAGGGGCTACGTTGTCGTTGACGTCTGGGGTCACTGGAATCCCAAGACGGAGATGTTTGAGCCCAGGTCGACCTTCATGGTGCTCAGGAGAATACAGATGAAGCAACAAGCCCCCGCGCGGAGCTAGACCTTTTGAACGAAGACATTCTTACTCATTGCATATTGGCGGCGTTTGGGACAGCGGTGAGCATTTACCTTGGGTCTCGTTTGGGTTGACATGTGGCATGATACCACCACCAACTATGATTCGCGTTGGAGTTGGAAGTCTAGCGGAGACCCCCTAGATCGCGGACGGGCATTCCATACAGTGGAACGAGCGTTTACTTTTGTTCATTATCGAGATACCATAGAGGAGCTCAGCAGCCGGCTGAGACCGGGAAAGGGGTTCAAATACCACTCTCAATCATGCTATCGTGCTCAGGTGTGCGGTCCCTCGCTCGTGGCCACCATCAAAGTTCCTTGACAGTTCGCATTGACTTGCAACGCTGAATATGTCACTGGCGCAAATTAGCGCTACGTGATTGCCGCAATGGCAAAGGCAATTGATCAGCGAGGTTGAAGGACCCCAGATGGTCACCGAGTGCAGGCTAACGTCCCACTAGAGTATCAGCCTCCACATCCTTAATGATGGCGAAGCGGCCGGACCTCTTCGATAGAAAACCCAATCGTCATTATCATTTTGCGTGTCCATTCGGGATTTTTACCGTCTTTTTCGTCTCATTATCTCCTTGTCGACATTCATGGCTGATTTGGGACACGAGGCCTGCTGTTTCTTTGCTGTTCCGAATCGCTCAGCATAACACACAACGGACATCATTATCGAAATGCTCTGTCGCATCTTCCTCTTCACTTCTGCGCTCTGCTTGATGCAGATTTCAACAGCACAGCAGCTTTGCTACTATCCCAACGGGAGGCAAAGCCCCGATGTGCCCTGCAACATCTCAGCGCCGGTGAGCATGTGCTGCGGCTCGGCCAAGGCCTGCTTGTCCAACGGCCTCTGCATGCTGGACGACACCACCGAGAATTCCGGCGTCAGCTATGCGCGCGGGACCTGTACGGACGCTCAATGGACGAGCGGGGTGTGTCCGAGGCAATGTCTACTAAGTGAGCAGCTCGCTTGCCCTGGAAATTTGTCGTAGCTAATCGGGACATCTAGATCAGGACTCTCCAAACAACTCCTCGGCATACGACTTCCGCAGCAGCGGCGTGCAGGTCTGGGAGTGCGGTGACCAGCGGGGGTACGGGACGGAAGCGAACTACTGCTGCGAATCGGACTCGGAAAAGACGCGGTGCTGCAGCACGTCCGCGGCGGTCTTCAAGCTCCCCGCGGCCACGGTTGGGAACGCCTTGAATCAGGTGTTGGCGGCTACGTCGAGCTCGACGTCGACATCGGTGGATTCGACGAGTGTGGATGGGAATACGGTTACGGCGCCGCAGACGGCGTCGCTGCAGACGTCGACTGATAGCCCTGATGATTCCATTACGTCTTCTGGGCCGAGTGTTGGGGCTATCGTGGGCATTGCGCTGGGTGTCGGGCTGGTTGTTGGTGTTTTAGCGCTGGGTGTTGTTGTGTTGTTTTACCGGCGGCGAAGGAGGAGTTTGGTCGGTGTTCAGAGGGAGGTTATATATGAGAAGGACAAAGGCGCTCAGGAGATC
The DNA here is from genome assembly GCF_011947395.1 of Colletotrichum karsti. Lineage (NCBI taxonomy): Eukaryota > Fungi > Ascomycota > Sordariomycetes > Glomerellales > Glomerellaceae > Colletotrichum > Colletotrichum karsti. The sequence continues at coordinate 452,333 of NW_024065937.1, forward strand.
GGTGGACAGGGTGTGTTTGAGATGGATGGGATGGATAGGCCTGCGGAGGTGGCGGGAGACGATCGAAGACACGAGTTGGCTCCATCTGGTCGACACGTGAGTTGATATTACAAGTAGCGCAGCAGTCATGTGGTATAATTCAAATATATGATGGTTAATGTGCCTATCACTTAATGTATTTGGTTCTTGTTCCTAGTATCGTCACTGTCCCTGCTGTCTCTGTCCTTGCTGTCTTCGTCCTTGCTGTCCTTCTTGCTGTCGTCCGCCGTCGTCGGATTATTCGGGTTTATCTCCTTGATCGTTTCTGCGAACGCTTCTTATTCGGAAAGAATGTGGCCTGTTGAAGTTCCCAATGTCTAGGGGCATATCCTGGGTATAAGTTGGCGTATAAACCAACTGTGGGCTCTAGTTGGCATCGGAGTGCCAGCGCCGTGTATTCAGATAAGCCCCATATCGAATACCCCTTGGCCATACTGTTGTTGATACAATCCCGCAGATGGGCGGTAAACCATTCGATGCCCGGCTTCTGTTCTATGCCCATTTCGACGAAAAAATCCCAAAAGTTGTCTATGTCGTGAAGACGGCGGACTTCAGTCGACAGATGGAGGGCAGCGCCGGCGGGTGGCGCGCCGTGACGGTCGAATAGTTCATCCCGAAGTTTCACAAGACTCCTGCCATTCGTGGGTCGCGCGATGCGACGAAAAAGCTCGGAGAACATCAGCAGGCGGTAGGAAGTGCGACTGGCCTCGAAGGTCTTCCGCAGGCGGTAATGCGACACCTTATCCGGCTCCAGGTAGCTCAGTTCCGGCATGTTGGCACCCCGCTTGTCTAGCATCCAGACGACGTTGCGCGTAATTGCTTCAGTAATGATGGTCTTTCGCACCATGTCCGTTATTGGGATGTCGCTGATGAGCAGGTACACCAGTAGATGGCCGAGATTTGGGCAGGCGACCTTGGACGTTTGCCCATTCATAAATCCAGTTATCTTCGAGTTGGCAGCACTGACTAGCTCTTCGTTCTCAGTCGCTAGACAAAGAATTAGATGAAACAGGTGAAAGTACGACTCTATCGCCTTTTCCGATGCGTGGCGCAAGGTGCTCTTCTGCCCTGCGTGGTATTGCGTCTTCCTGGAAGGATGTGCTTCAATCATGTTGAGGCGCACAACGATATCGTTCATAAAGGCGGCAAGAACCTCAATGGGAGACTTGCTCAGTAAGCCGGCTTCCGTAGATAGCGTCGTCAATACTGGAGCCACATCCCCCTCCACAGACTTCCAATGACGTCGGGACAAAGGCAGTGGCAGCCAGTGCTTGAAGCTGATGTTGTGGACGGAGTTCCGTATAGCCAGATCTCTGAAAGCCTCCTGGGATATTAGATCGAATTCGGATTCGATGGATCTTTTCCCTAGGCTGGACACGTCGACTCCGACGCCGAGCTTCGTGTTCCGGAAGGTGGTTTTGGAGAAGAAGCATTGCAGCTCTCGCAACCGGATCAGGTCGTAACTGGCGACGATATTGGCGACCCTCGGCCAGGCATGGGAGAAGGCGATGAGATCCTCAAACTCGAGGTCTTCGAGCGTGGCCATGAGGAGTTCGTCGGGAAGCGACGTAAGAGCACACTGTTGCTTTCGCCACTGGCAACCTTCTGGCGAAGTCTGTGGGCCTAACGGCACTGCTTTCAAGGCGTGTCGGCGTATTCTTCTAATATCCGCCTTGGTTTTGGCTCCATCGAAGTCGCAATGCCTACAGACGAAAGTTTGTTGCATTTTTAGACTGTATTGTCGATATTGTTTAAGACTGTATCGCGAGTCGTCGTGTATTTGCTCAATAGCTTCGCTGTTGAAGAAGCTAAGCATCTGAATGGCGATCCCCTTGAGTGTATACGCAGGGGTATATCCCTCGGAAGTGTTGAGGATCGATGCGCAGATATAGGAGCTGAAGACGTTTGGATGATGCATTCTCGTGTCCATTCTGATTTGGGGAGCTACGAGTGGGTAGCGACTTCCGAAGATAATCGTCATATGAATCGGCATCCATCCTTCCGGCAATATAACGAGGCAAGCCTCGTCGAGCTGGTCATCTCTCGTATGTAAAGTAATACGAGGGTATGGCTCTCTTTGTAGCTCGGCGATATCCTGCAGGAGGCGTTTCTTGAGGTGATTCGCCATTATATAGTCTGGCGACGACGATGGCGAGAAGGAGGGGGGGCTGGAGAGGAGAGATGACCTCGAAGAAGGTGCCAACGACGAGAAGGACGACCGCGATTTTCCGGGGGACGATAAAAGGATCGAAATCGAGAAGGATAGTAATGGACGCTAGTCTTCGCTTCGCATCAACGACGTCGTTCCCAATCTGAGTTCGTCTCGAGGTTTTGGAAAGTGTTTGATGTCGGGTGATAGCAGAGAAGTGATGGGAACTAAATGAATCACACAAGAATGACTGCGGTCTTAAATAAATGTCGAAGCTGTTGAGGCCGCTATGCGAAGGTTTCTGTTGTTGCCGTGTGAGTCGGACGGCGGATCGCTGGTGCTGACGGTGGAGGTCGCTGGTTTGGCCTCAATTCCAGTTCCAGACGCAGCTTGAGGCCTCATTGTGGCAGTGACGGTCTGCGCTTTGGTCCTTCCACGGCCAGCTAAAACCATATTTCCTACCTGCAAATAAAATTGACTGTTTGGTTTTCGCTTCCATTTGAATGCGGAAGCTAGCTAGGTAGGTAACAAGGTAGGTGATTAATCTGCTCTTTGCTATTAGCTTTTTGCATCTGTTGGAACAGCAAGGTACGACGAGCGAGTGTGTCTCACCACATCGATTCCACTCGAATTCCTGTTCCTAAGCGCCATAAACTGAGTAAATCTAATATACTTTCTATATCTCAAAGTTTGTATGCGTGAAGATAGGAATAATGACGCTGAATAGAACGACGACGGATGACGAGGACGCTAAAGACGAAGAGGACAGCCACAACATCACCCAAGATGGCAAGAACAATGAGGGAGCTGTTATATAGCAATGAATGGGTAAATTTTATTCGTCACTGCTAGGATCTGCGACAATTTTGGCGATGGAAGGTATGCAACATCAACGTGCAATTGATGGGTTCTGGTTTTTGGTGACTTTCGGTAAGGCGACCTCGGTGAATCTCGGTGAAAGATTCTCGGTCAATAAATCTGCCTTCGGTGAGAGGAAGGAACCCGTGCACGGACCATCATCAGTCTTCAGGGTCTCTCCCCCCACCCGCATCCTCACCTCTTTCCTCTTCCAACGTCACTTCCTTCTTTTCCTCAGGTCCGCCTAGGACCTCGGGGCGGACCCCTCCCATCAGTCCTACGATGCATTCTCCCTCACCTAATGCAGATGACGATTTCAACAGTTGTTAACGCATTCCATCATCCTCATTCTATTCAACACCTCGTAGGACCCCTAGGGTTCCATTCAGTCTTCCAGGACTCTGGGACATCTGTAAGTCGTTGACGATGTTCTCAAGGAATCATCACCAGTCTTTTCGGGCGCATTCGATCTTATCACGAACAAGCTGAGAATATCATCACTTTTGTGGTAAGAAACACACTTGATTCATTGATACCCTAGTATTCGGCCAATCGCTCTCGGAAGACTTTCAACAGCTTCGTCGTGCCCAACGCCAAACTCCAAACCAATACCATGTCCAGATTGGGCGCAGAACTCTTCATACCCGCCAATCCTTCTGAAGAACTACCTTTTCATCAAAGATGGAGGGAAACCACCAAGAATCATCAACCATCGTCATCTCCGCATAATGCATCACTCAGTTTCCGAGCCTCCTCCTCCGACCTTCTGTGCCTGCCATGTAAGCCAAGGCATCGTTGACTACAGCAGATGTCAGCCTTGAAATATTCTTATGAGCACACCCTCGACCAAGATCGTGAGTCGAGAAATGGTACTGACGTTGAGAATCCATCTTTTCTCGTCCGGCGAGATACCAGGCCTCGTTGATTCGGTCTTCTTCCCTCTCGTCACCGAGACAGGGAAAGAACTGCACATCCGTTGACATCGGGGCAAGGTCTGGAGTGCGAAGACGTGAGATACAGGGCGCGCACGGTGGCAATGCCTCTTCATACGGCACAAGAGCATCCTCTGCAGTGTCGTCAGGGAAGAGGACGAAGTCGTCCATCATGCCCGAAGCTGAATCCATCGGCAGGCTCTTAGCGGCGATTTCATCATTGACGGGAGCAAACATGTCGAAGCGCCCAGTTCTGGCCTGATTGCCGTCGTCACGGTGGCTTTGGTTGCTCCATGATCCGACGGCGAGAAGGCTGGAGTCTGGGCTGCGACGACGCCGGTGCGAGCTCGCTTTCGACTTCCGCGAGCGCTGATGAGGCCTCGAGGTCCTGTTGTGGAAGGGTTCTTCAGTCATGTGACCCGGGAGGGTATTGGCTGGGTAGGCCTCTCGGGGAAATCCTCGCGGTGAGACTTGTTGATGCGGAACGGGCGAAAGGCGATCATGTGGGCTCCGGATAGCATGTCCTGTGCTGAAGTGGTGAGGGGAAGTGTTCCCTCGAGATGACGGCATGCAATGATCCATCGGGCTTGCTGGGCTCATTGGTGATCTGGTGTAGGATGCCCTGGTGGCATTGGAGCGAGTTTCAAAGGCAAGAGGCATGAAGGCCATGATTGCTTGGTCCTGACCAGTGATGAGTATCATCTGGGGGATGGACAGCAATGTTTGCCATGATGAATTGAAACTTACCGAATGGGTCTGACGAACAATCGACGGAGTCGTTGAGAGTCGTTGAGGTCGAGGTGGTGGAAGTGTCTGTGTGAGGCGAGAGGGCTCTGGGAGGGGGCAGTATGTGCTCTGGGAGATATCTGAGGAGGATTGATTGGCTTCAGAAGTTGATATGAGATGCAAGGTGATGGCCCAAGGGATTTTCGAGACCCAGGAGAAAGTTCTCTGATAAAAGTGAAGAATCCAGAGGAAGGAGGAGAGGTTGAGGAATGGAGGGTGGTGGGATGTCCGGGGGTTTTATGTGGTGAGTGTCCCTGGGGTACTCTCTCCTCCATGTTGGCCAATCAGCTCGCAGAATTACCCTCACCCCCCGTCTAGCACAACCTCCCCCGATTCGGCACCCGGGCCTGCACCGGGCTGTTCCTCTTCCTCATCGTATCCAAGTTGGATGTTGTTGCCATTCTGAACTCCTGGAAGCACTGGATGGGTGCAATGACTCACGGTGTTGGAGGAAGTTGTCTGGAGGTTGCTGGAAGCCATCGGTGCTGTCTGGAGGTGCTTGGGTCGGAGACGCCCAGTGGGAGCAATGACGATACTTTTCTGCTCTTTGTCATCGTCGAAGACGTTCAAGAGGTCATTCACTCTGGCTTTTGAAGCTTTGGGATCACAAAGTAGCTTGCTGTCTCTCCCAATGTCTAGAATCTCCTTCTTGGCTTCCAGTCAGGTGCAGCATCTTACCTAGGGCATACAGACTTATGGGGTCTGTCATTGACTGGTCAAGGACTGTCGAGTTCGCTTCCTACATGGGATTGATCCATACTTCATTGGTCTTTATCAATGTCCTATTTCTCTTGGGGAGTCCTTTTGTGGTCGTGCTGTAGTTTCCATGAGGCACAGTCGCAAGTCATGTGACCCCTCCAATCCCGACATATCAGCTGGCCTTCCTTCCTCTTGCCCGCCACACCCACCGGTCAGGCTCTATCTTATGAGAATCGGCGAAAGTTCATGGCCCCGATATCCCAGTCAAAATCCGGTTGGCGACCACCCTCCCATCTCCACCACCAGAAGTCCACCCGCGTAAAGAAGTTTATCTTCTCCAGACGCTGCGAATCCCAGAAAAAGAGTCCAAACAGACGGCAGTTGGTCATCCGCGGGTCGTTATTCTGGAATCCCAGGAACGACTGATACGCCCAGTACCAAGCTTCTTCCGGCCCCTTGTCCATGTCTTCGGTGACCATCGACTGCCCTACACGTTGTTTGTAGTCCTCCGGCGACCATGCACTCACGGGACTGTCTCGTGGGGTTTCGGAATTACTCAATTCGTTGCACTTGTCGACGGCGTCGGAGAACCAGACGTAAATCTCGCCGACGCGGTTGTAGCTATCGTAGCGTGGTTGTTGCGGAAGAGTGAGAAGCAGTTGGTAAAACTGAGTGGTGGGTGTGATGGAGACTTTGTAGAGAAACTTGATCCCAAAGCATAGGAGGCGGGCTTGGTTTTGCCTGATGTGGCAGTCGCCGCGCTCCAAATGAGGGGGGAGGATGGGATCGGTCCAGTACACCACCTGTCCGTTTACGGGGCCGCAATGGTGCTTTGATAACGCTTGAAGTTTTCTCAACTCCACGAGCGTATGTAGTGCTGAGCTGGTGTTAGCACTGGTAACCAACATAGGATGATACATGTCACTCACGAGGACCAATGACAGCAGCTGCGAGATAATCCCTCACCGCGACCAGCTGTTCCATCTCCCAGGGAGTGAGGAAGTCGAAAAAGTGAATCCTCTGGAAATTGACGACGTCTAGGTTGAATATCACAACCTCTGGGTCCTTAAATAAGTTACGGTAGACCTCGAAGCGGTACAAAGCTCGTTGGAAACGAGCCGTCTCTGCCGCCGTGGGTTCGTCCGCTGGTGAAGGTGGCTGCGGCCAGTCGCGACGGTCGTTGGCTAGACTGCACTGCTCTCTCGTGAGGCGATGTAGTGCGAAGTCTTGGTATTTGCTTGCCAGATGCCGGCCGCACTTGTGTAACTCCGATAAAGCGGCACCGTCTGCGAGGCTGATCGTCGGAGGGATGACGGGCCGTCTCTTGAGATACTTATCGCTGTATTTCACGACAAGATTCAAGTCCTTGCTGTCAAATCTAGATGACTCGAGGGCCATGACAGCCTCTGGAAGAATACTTGGTCCTATTTCGTTCAGAGTGACCTGGCGGCATGCGGAGGGGGCGCAGCGGAGCCATGTTGAAGAGGTGAGTGCTGCATTCTTCAGGGTGTTGAAGTCGGGCAGGTGGGATAGAATGGAGACCCAAAGCTCATCTGGGAGCGTTTGAAACATCTTTTCTGGCGACAAGTTGTCCGATACGAGTCTTATCAGTCGCGGTAAAGGAGTTCAGTGGCCGCTCGATGATGTTGTTTGAGCCGCGGGCGAGCGGCATGCAGCACTAAGCTGCAGAGCCAGTGAGAACTGAGCTGGCGATTCAGTGAGTACTCATGGGAAATGATTCTCGGAGGAAATAGGTATGCAAATCGACGTCCTTAAGGAGAGGCACAAACAGGTCGAATTTCTCGCAAGCGGGAAGATGAGACGGTAAGATTTGACGGCTTCAAATGACACCAAACGATATCTATGATAGTGAATGCAATACGATCATCAAAGCCAAGAGGGAAACATCTGGTGAGCTGGGCATCTGGGCACCGGTCTTGATGTCCTGCATGGAAGTTAAGGACATCCCGCTTCGCTTGGCTTCACAGTGTAGTGTTCCCGTCCAGAAGAGGCGAGTGGAGCGGCGGGGCTGATGGGTTAAGTCCGAAAAGAAGGCCGTGAGAACCGACAGTGCGAATGGGAATTGACACTTGCCGTCTCGATGACTAAGCACCAGCCACTTCTGCCAGCCTCTCTCAGCCACAGACCGGCCTCGCAGTCGGCTAATCCTAATCGGGCTAGCGGTCAATTGCTCAGTGCTTCCAGGTTGCGAAGGTTCAGCGGATTGCTGGACGACAGCTCTCGCGTCAAATCCCTTCCGCCGCGCCAGCCTTACAGATCGTCCTAGCGAACTCAACAACCTCATCGTTTCGTGTCATCTAGTCGCGCGAAATCAACCACGAAATCCTCTCGACTGCCTCCTCCCGATCCGATTGTGAACCGTCGTCGCGATGGGCAAGAAGAAGCGCGGTCACCCCGATGTCGAGGACGTCCTCTCTCGCCCGTGGTGCTACTACTGTATACCATCTCTTGCTCCCCGCATCTTTTTTTTGGATGCGCCTGCTGACTTCTACTAGGCGAGCGTGACTTCGAGGATTTGAAGCTCCTGATTTCTCATCAGAAGGCCAAGCATTTCAAGTGCGACAGATGCGGCCGTCGTTTAAACACTGCTGGAGGTATACTTTATGCGCGCCATCGCCATCGTCGTCTCCTTAGCTAACGCGCTTGCTCCTTCAGGTCTCTCCGTCCATTTGAATCAAGTACACAAGGAGACGCTCACTCAAGTCGAGAATGCGCTGCCGAATCGACAAGGCCTGGATGTCGAGATCTTCGGCATGGAGGGTATCCCACAAGACATCCTGGACCAGCACAGAAATCGCATCATCCAGAACTTCTACCAAGCACAGGAGGACCGCCGTATTGCCACCGGTAACCCGCTGCCAGGCCAGTCCAAGCAACCGAGAAAGAAGCTCAAGGTGGAGACCCCGGAGGAGCTGAAGGCGCGTCTTGCCGAACACAGGACGAAATTGGCCGCTCAGAAGGCCGCAGGAACCAGCGGCAGTCCCGCCAACGGCGCGCCTGCAAGCGCAAGTCCTGGTGCATTCGTACGTATTTTGTTTCGTCACGAGAAGCGTTCCTATCTAACATCTATACCCCAGAACAACTCCCCATACCCACCGCCTCAAGCGCCATACGGTGCCGCTCCCGATCAGCCATACCCATCTGGAGGTGCGCCTGGTGCTACCCAGTTCCCGCCGGGCAACTACAATGGCTTCTCTCCTTCATCTCTCCCGGCAAGACCGACCAGTGGCCTACAAGCGACGCCTGGCCTTCCTCAACGGCCGCCCCAGTACGGCGGCCAGTTTTGGAACGGCGCCGGCGCTCCGCCCCAATACCCCGGTCAGACTGTCGACGAGCTGGTTACTGGTGCTGCGCAACATGGAGACGAGATTGACGAGCTCATCCGCAGGGCTGAGTCGGGCATCAAGGCCCCGAAGAAGCCCGAGGACGAAGAGGAGGCTGCCGGCGACAAGAAGTCGAAGAAGGACAAGGAGAAGAACGTCAGGATGGTTTACGCAGACACGGAAGTCAGTCCGGAGGAACGCATGGCACAGCTCCCGAAGTACGCCTGGACCGCGGTTACATCATGATCGGTGGCTTTGCGCAAGTCGAACGTCGGACGTCGGGAATATTTGAAGTGCTATCGCCAGATTTCAATCTCCTTTCGAATGCCCACGTGAATGGCGCAAAATTTCAAACTCGGGGCCAAGGCGGCACTCCATTTGGGCGGAGTTTTAAAGGCGTAGATGGGTTTAGGATGTATATAACTGTAAGGAATGCACTGAAAACTCCGTCATTGTTCTCATCGCAGGCTGTGACGCTGAGCAAAATCGCAGATTCGGCGCTCCAAATGATACCATCGCCTTGTGAGCGAGTCTTCACTACTGATGAGTTGGAGATGCACTTGCAGATTTCGATCTTTGGCAGCCTCTTTGATAAAGCTGTTATCCCGCTCCCCTGTCTCGATGTCTCGAAGGCGCTCCTGGTCAATCTCAATCCGTAAAGCCGCGATCGTCAGGCTCTCTACGTGTTGAGCTATGACGACCGAGGGCTGGGTGAAATATCAACTGAGGACTCGCATATGTGTGCTTGCGACTGGCAACGCGATTCGTCTCATGACATGCGTTTCCCTGAGGATCTCAGGACACCATATCGATGTGATTGGGCTTGATATCCACGTCAAATTGGCCATGGCGTCGACACCTCGAATAAATACGGAGCGTGGAATTTCCAGCAAGATGTTTTGCACTTCCATTGCCAGCATGATTTCATCTCTGCTGTGCTGGGTCTATGCGTCACGACTCACCGGATAATTGGAAGGGCGAGATATCGTGGTCCCAGATTTATCAGGCAAATTCAACGTGGAAATGGTCGGTTCACGGCTAAATGCGACATCTCCACTTTCGATGCCACAAGAATGCATATTCCCCGCAGCGACTTTTGCCGTGGGTTGGCGCCCAGATCGTTCAGTTTCTCCAAATGGGGTTGGGTTTGGGGTAGTTCGACCTTCAACCATGTCGTTCGCTATTCCGATTCTTGAAAGATGCCATTATCGAAGAGTTGCCAACCTCAACAGTTAGGCCTTGTTGAGACTGGACTTCTCTTTCAGCATCGAGGTCCTGTATAAGATCTCCTCTTCGGCACACGGCAAGTAGGCACTCGTGACCTGATCCAAACAAACAACGTGGGGTAAACATGTCGGCAAGGTTCGCTCGCTTCGAGCAGCCGGTGCGCCGGGCTGCGGGGAAGCTCGACTCAAGCATCTTGGAGGCTGGGGTTTCGTGGGTTTTGTTCACCTCGTGGAACGACGGCTTTTCTTCCCACAGGGGCCAAGACACTGGCCGGCCCTCTCTCCGGCCCGTCGTCAAGAGGCTTGCTCTCTTCGAGCCCCTCTTTACCCGTCGGTCAGACACGATCTTCCCATGCGGAAAGACGACTAATTACGACCGTCCCTGCGTGCAAATGTTGCCCTCTACTGGCCCCAGAGCAGCTCTTGCGTCTGTGGTGCCATACCACTGGTTATGTGTGCTCATGGATGCTACGTCGCCATGCCTGTTCAATCTACTTTCCCCATGGAAGCATCATCCCGGGCTGGTTCTCCAACCGTTCCTGGCCTGAGGGTGGGATCGTCCCGCTCAAGTGAGCTTTCTTCTTTGGGGTTATATAAGAGCTAGAGTCCTTTCCCGTGCTAATTCTTCCCCTTGAATCTCGTTGTCTACCCTCCTGGGCGCCTTTGGTGTACGCGTTCTCCCTCTCGTCGTAAAGTTCCGAGCGACGAGTTGTCGTCTTCTTCCAGACCCAACAGGCAGACCCGTCGAATCGTTTCGGTGCCTCGGTCCGAAGAGCGGAGGTTGACCTCCTCCATCATGAAGTCCATTGCTCTGGTGGCTTTTTCGAGCCTGGCACCTCTGGTCTCGGCTCTTGGGCAACAAGCCATCGTTTCGTTGAAGAGTGCCCCCGACGTTTTCCAGATTGCCGGTGGCAATGTCAAAGCTGGCCAAGTACTCGTGTCCAGCGACGACTATTGGGGCGTTATTCGAGCTGCTGGCGATCTAGCGTTGGACTTTGGCCGTGTCACCGGCACCAATTACACACTCAGCAACGGCGAGAGTGGCTCAAATCCCGCCGTTTACAGCTTTGCGCCGGTTGATGTTAGCAACAACACCATTGTGAGTGACACTTATCATGAATTCAGTGAGGACGTTGAAGTCTGGAGGTGCTCACGACACACAAGGACAGCAGAAAGCTAACTGGCCCAGTTCCGCGTCGAGGACAAGCAAACCTTCTCCGGTCCTAAGTATACCGACCCTGCTCCTAGCTCTACGGTCGTCATTGCTGGCACCATTGGCCACTCCAAGTTCATCGACGACCTCATCAAGGCCCAGAAGCTCAACGTGAGTGAGGTCGAGGGAGAATGGGAGGCTTTTGTGAGCCAATTGGTCGAGGAGCCTATCGCGGGATGCTCTCGTGCCCTCGTCATTGCCGGTAGCGACCCTCGAGGTACCATTTACGGCATCTACGATGTTAGCGAGCAGATTGGCGTCAGCCCTTGGTACTTCTGGGCCGATGTTCCCACAAAAAAGGCTACGGAGATCTACGTTCTGCCCGAGCGCAAGGTCCAGGGTTCACCCTCGGTCAAGTACCGTGGTTTCTTCCTGAACGATGAGCAGCCGGGTCTTTCCAGCTGGGTGTCGTATGTGTTACCCTAATATGTTGACGTTCATTGCTAACGGCAAGCCAGGACCCAGTGGAACGACACGTGGAACAATGCCGCCCCCTACAACCAGCACTTCTACAGCCTCGTGGGAGAGCTCCTGCTTCGTCTTCGTGCCAACTACCTTTGGCCAACCCTCTGGGGCAGCATCTTCTATGTAGACGACCCCTACAACCAGCCTCTATTGGACGCTTACGAGGTTGTACTCGGTGGTTCTCACACGGAGCCTCTGATGCGTGCCCAGAATGAGTTCAGGACATACTATCAAGGTCAATGGGCTTATAACCTCAACAACAATACCATCGATGAGTACTTCCGCTACGGTGTGCAGCGCGCCAAGCCATATGCCCGCAACAGCCTCTGGACAATGGCCATGCGAGGTACTGGCGACACAGCTATCGAGGGCAACCTGGGTGTTGAGGCTATTGTCACTATGCTTGAGAAGCTTGTCAGCAACCAGCGCAAGATCATTGCTGAAGGACTTGAGATTGAGGATGTCTCGACTGTGCCGTCCCTGTGGTGTTTGTACAAGGAAGTGCAGTCGTACCAAGAGAAGGGTCTTCACGTTCCTGAGGATATCACTCTTCTGTGGGCCGATGACAACTGGGGTAATGTCAGACGATTGCCTCTCACGAACGAGACAGACCGCAGCGGTGGTGCTGGCGTCTACTACCACTTTGACTACGTTGGCGACCCTCGCGACTACAAGTGGATTAACACCATTCAGCTGGAGAAGACCGCCGAGCAGGTAAGATCCAGATTTCTTAAAAATAGGTGCTTAACTAACATATGCAGATGTACCTGGCTTACGCACGCAATGCCCGAAGGATCTGGATCGTCAACGTCGGCGACTTGAAGCCTCTCGAGATCCCCATCAGCCACTTCTTCGACCTGGCGTATGACACGGAGAAATGGGGGCCTGACAACACTCAAGAATGGCTCAACTCCTGGGCTGATCGTGAGTTTGGCGCAGACCACGCTTCAAACATTACCGAAATCATGACTAGATATGGCATGTACGCTGCTCGCAGAAAGTACGAGCTCGTTGAGCCCCAGACCTACTCGGTCATCAACTACAACGAGGCCGATGCTGTTCTTGAGCAGTGGGCCATTCTTCACGAGCAGGCCCAGGCTGTTTACGACTCTCTCGATAAAGAATACCAAGCCGCCTTCTTTGAGATGATCCTGCATCCCGTCATGGCAGGCGAGATCCTTCACAAGATCCAGATCAATGGTGCCAAGAATCAGCTGTACGCTGGACAGAAGCGGAACCTGGCCAACGACGTCATCGACGAGTCCAGGGCTTTGCTGGCTGCCGATGCGAACCTGACCATTAGATGGAACAACCTGCTCGATGGCAAGTGGCAGCACATGCTTGACCGTAAGTCCGTTCGATACCCCGCCCAAGACGTAATGCTGACGGTGAGCAGAAACACATTTGGGATACGACGGTTACTGGCAACAGCCCATGAGAAACACCCTGCCCGATATGCGCTTCGTTCAGACGGCATTCCCATCTCTGGGTGGCCAGATCGGCGTTGGTGTTGAGGGTTCCAATGCTAGCGTACAAGGAGACGACAAATGGCACACCAATTCCGCCAACGACCTCGCTACGCCTCCTCTCGACCCGTACGGCGCGATCTCTCGCTACTTTGAGATCTTCACGCGCGGAACGCAGGCCTGCGAATGGAAGGCTAGCCCGTGGCAACCATGGGTCAAGTTATCGCAGTACACTGGCACCGTAGGCGGCGACAACGGAACTGACGCTCGCATCTACGTGTCGATCGACTGGGCGAATGCACCTGCTGCCCCGAACGCGACGCAGGTGTACATCAACGTGACAACACCGTGCCGAGGACTGGAGAGATATGCTGGGCAGGGACAGAGAGTCATCATCCCGTTCGTCAACCGGGCTGTTCCGTCCAACTTCACCAAGGGCTTCGTCGAGTCTGATGGACACGTATCCATCGAAGGCCCTCATTACCAGAACATTGTCTCGCCCACGACATCCAATTCCAGCAGCAACCATAGTCTCGAGTACCACGTCTTCGAGAACTATGGTCGCACTCTGGGAGGCGTGGGACTGTACCCGGCCGACTCGGAGAAGATCAAGCTCGGTGAAGGCCCGGCTCTCGAGTACAACATGTACCTCTTCACCAACACCAGCAAAGCCAACGTCACTCTGTACATCTCACCGTCTTCCAACTATCTTGGAGATGGCAACCCACTAGAGTACGGCATCTCCCTGTACCCGACTGGGGGCAGTGAGCCGGAGCCCAAGACGGTGCGACCGGTTGGCAAGACTGAGGGACAGAACATGCCCGACGGTTGGGGGTATGCCGTGGGCGACGCCGTCTGGGGCCTGACGGGCAACTACACGACGACTTCGTTCAACGTCACTCAGGAGGGAGCCTACACGCTGCGCATCTGGGCCCTCATGCCGAACATTATCGTGCAGAAGGTCGTCGTTGACCTTGGAGGCGTGAGGAAGTCGTATCTCGGACCCCCGGAGAGCTTCTTGCTCGGGCGGGATGAGCAGGGCAAGTACAACCAGACGACGTTTACGAGTAGTCCGGGTGTTGTGGGAGGTCACGGGAACGAGAACGCGACGAGGCTCGCGCAAAAAACGAACAATAAGAACGCCGGTGGGAGGATGTGGGCCAACGGTGTCATGACGGGGGTGTTTGCCATGGCTCTGGGTGTCTTCCTGACGATGTTCTGAGGCAGATGGTTTTGATATATCAATAAGTATCTAATGACCAACATGGAGTATCCTATATGCAACGTCAGCCATCGTGATTGTCAACTCCCCATTCTCCATCTCTTTCTTTCGGCATGGAGAAGATGCATAACGACAATTCGAGAGACTGGAGGCACAAATGACCAAATTGAGACATGACAAGGCGGGCAAGGGGAATTCATCCGGATAGGTACACAATATGGTGCGCTGCAGTTGGGCCTTGGCTGTAGTCGTTATCTAAAATTCCACGACGACGACGAGTAGTGCCATTTCGGTAGCATCCCATCCTCGCAGTCGAAAAGGATGTGATCAGCTAACGAGAGTCTCCAGTGTCGTCGAGTGGCATGGAACGAGATTAGGACCAGCTCAGTCTGGGCCAAAGTGGGCAACTCTTCAAGTTAGATCACAACGAAAAGCGTAGAATAATATAACAAAGAAAACAAGGATGATATGGGCTCAGTAGTACTAATCGGTTCTTTTTCGGAAGCAGAGACGCAATTTGTCCTCTATGTCGTTTTTGAAACTCACCTACCGACCTCATGCGTTTTTGCTCACCACTTGCTTACCAGACTCTCGTCAGGAACCCGCAACACCCCGAAAGCTTCATTCTCGTGTCTGGCTCTGGCAAAGGTCTCGTAACAAGATAAAGACGGCCTGGACGGGTTCAACATGGGAAAGCTTATGGTTTCTTGACACGGTTGACGGAATAGTCTTGTGATAGAAGACTGAGGTTTTGGACGTCCTTGGGTGGAGGAATCAGAAAGTGACAGGATATCCAAAGCATCAAATCGTCGTTATTCGAGGTCGCAATTGGTGAATCTGAAACGAGGCTAGATCACAGTAACCGATTTTTCTTTGGATGATTGGCTATCATGGCTGTTTGAATACCTTCCGCTAGGTGCAACGGTTGGGTGGTTATTTCCTTGAGTCGTCCTTCCTTTGACCTGACCGGAAAGACGTGGACATTGTTTGTGGCTGAAGCCGCCTCATCAGCCTCTAAACGAGTGGAGTGTGGCGCGTCTGACGCGCCTTCCCTCATTCGCACGTGTCCATCAAAATGTGGACTGCAAAAGGACCAAAACAGACTAGCGGACCCATATATGCCTCGCTAAAAACGTTCCCGGTCGTCAGGGGCAACGCGGCACTGAGAACCCCCCAAAAAAAACACAACAAACGTCAGTCACAGCAGCCGAGCGTTGCAGCCCAGTCGGTGACAGAAAGAGAGAGAGACCCTTCGAGACATTCACGCTCATTCCTGCCTTACCTTACTTAATCTCTTATCCATCTGCAGCATCCATCCACTCCCGTCCTCCTCGACAGTCCTCTGCGACCAAGCAGTAGAAGCAATCCTCATTCACTAACCAAACAGCTGCTTCGCCCATCTCATTAATTCTTTTCTCCCTCCTCTGTTCCTCTCTGCTGATGCTTGGTCCGCGCTGCAGAGCGGCTTTGTTTATTTCTTGATTTGACTCCGTTTGCTGCACCACCTCAGCCGACCAAAAATCCAAGCTTTGGACCTCGACCTCGATTTCTTCTTGTTTACCCTACCTGAGACGGCTCCGAGTCCTTCTTTTCTTCTCCACGCGAAACACGAGACGACAGAGAATCATAACAACAGACAACATGGTCGTCGACCCCGGAGCGTCGTCCATCACGGTCGCAGGTTCGTCCGACCATTACTGGCTCTATCTTGCCTGACGTGAACGCTGACTTGGGCCATGGACAGTTCGAGTGCGACCATTTACGATCCGAGAGGCTGCTCAATTGTAGGCCAATCCAATACAGATCAACAGAATCGTGGCACGATGCTGACCAGGAGCAGGACACGAACCGATGAGGGTACCATGTTCTTGGGCGACGGCTCTCTTGCCGCTGCGCCTCCCAAACTCCAGACACGCGGTATTCGACCCGTAATCAAGGTTGTCGACGACAGGTGCCTGTGAGTGATGAATGTCCATGTCCAGATCCTCCCCGTTCCGCTCTGACACAAGACTTGCAGTGTCTTCGATCCTCCTGAGGACAACCCAGTTCACAGATTTGGCCGATCCGTCGTCCCCAACGGCAAGAAAGTCAAGGACCAGACCTTTATGTTTGATCGAATCTTCGACGACAATGCCACACAAAACGATGTCTACGAGGGAACAACAAAACAGCTGATCGACAGCGTTCTGGACGGATACAATGCTACCGCTTTCGCTTACGGCGCAACCGGCTGCGGCAAGACACATACCATCACCGGTACATCGCAGCATCCTGGTATCATCTTCCTCACCATGCAGGAACTGTTCGAGAAGATCCAGGAGCGAAGCCAGGACAAAACCACCGAGGTCACCCTGTCCTACCTCGAAATCTACAACGAGACCATCCGCGACCTGCTGGTCCCCGGAGGCAGCAAACAGGGATTGATGCTCCGCGAGGACTCGAACCAGGCCGTGTCGGTCGCTGGACTGACGAGTCACCAACCCAAGGACGTCCAGGAGGTCATGGACATGATTGTTAAGGGTAACGAGTATCGCACAGTCTCCCCGACCGAAGCCAACGCAACATCCTCGCGATCCCACGCCGTCCTCCAGATCAACGTCGCTCAAAAGGACCGCAGCGCGTCCGTCAACGAACCACACACCATGGCTACTTTCAGCATCATCGATCTCGCAGGCAGCGAGCGTGCTAGCGCCACAAAGAACCGCGGCGAGCGCCTCATGGAAGGTGCAAACATCAACAAGTCCCTCTTGGCTCTGGGAAGCTGTATCAACGCCTTGTGCGACCCACGCAAGCGCAACCACGTACCATATCGCAACAGCAAACTCACTCGACTGCTCAAGTTCTCCCTCGGCGGCAACTGCAAGACGGTCATGATTGTCTGTGTCAGTCCTTCGAGCGTGCATTTCGACGAGACGCAAAACACCCTCCGATACGCGAACCGAGCCAAAAACATCCAGACCAAGGTCACCCGAAACGTCTTCAACGTGAATAGACATGTGAAGGATTTCTTGGTCAAGATCGATGAGCAGATGGCGTTGATCAACGAGCTCAAGGCGCAGCAGAAGGATGCCGAAAAGATCTTCTACGCCAAGTTCCGCAAGCAGATGGAGAAACGCGACTCCGTCGCTCGCGAGGGAATCCAGCGTATTCGTGCGGCGTACGATAACTCTGGCTCTGAGCGCAAGGACAAGATTCACAACATGAAGAAGCTGAGGGCTTTCGAGAGGCGAATCGGTCTCCTTTCTGCCTGGATTGCGTCCTTCGACACCGTCTGCGACACAAGGGGAGAGGAAGACATGATGCCCCCGCCTCTTGTTGCCATCCGCAAGACTGCGCAGGGTATCATGGTTGAGTTGGAGCACAGCCGCCAGCATATTCACCAGAAGCTAGAGAATACCAAATGGGAGCGAGCCATCGATACCGCGCTGCATCACAGCCTGCAGCAGTTGCCAGGAGGTGATGCTGATAGCGCCGAGGTGGACAGTCTGACCCGCGAGGCAGAACTTCTGAAGTCCAACTTTGGTCGGGAAGCCAACCGGGAGGTTCTGGAGATGGACAAAGCAGGAGATGCCGCCATGGTGCAGGTTCTTCTCACGGCCCAGTTCGACATGCTTGCTTCCCTCGCCGATACACTTGCCATGAACGAAGAGGATGCGGTCGCGCACGCGAAGCAAATCATCAACCGACTGTTGGAGGCTGGCTTCTCAGCCGCATCCCATATCGTCAAGCCCGACGGTGCGAAGATCCCCATCGAGAAGTTTTCTCCCACCAAGAAGGGCACCCCGAAGCGCAAGAAGGCGGTTGTGAACCACATCGCGCCTGTACCACAGCCTGCCTTCGTCCCGGCCCCCGAGCCTTCGCCGCAAAAGACGCACGCATCACCGCTCAAGTCCTCACCCCGTCGTAAGAAGGCAGGCGCTCCGCGAAGTCCTCGTAAAGGGGTCTCTTTCACGCCCGTGAAGAAGAAGATGGAGTTCAAGCGTGCGGTTCGCTGGAGGGACGACGAGACGGAGCAAGGGACCCTAGCGGATTACGACAAGACGCCGAAGAAGTACGACTCGACACCAGAGCAGAGCAACTCCCCCGAAAAGTTCGGCCCCCCGTTGAGGATGCCCGCGCTCCCCTCTTACCTGCAAACGGACGACAACACCACCTCTTCCATCTCTGACTCCAGTCCCACGCTGGAGCTGCCCGAGACCTCTTCCATGCCGATGGCTAAGCCCAACAGATTTCAGGCTGGGTTCCTGTCCAAGGGGGCGACCCGCGTGTCATCTGTTGGTTCCATGTCCGGATCCCCGACAAGTCTTCCGATCATGTCGGCTTCTTATGGTTCGTCGCCGCTCTCTGACAGCGGTCGCTCCGCTCCTCTGCGAGCCCTTGACGTTCACCGGTCCTCCAACCTCTCTCCTCCAGCCTTTCGCTCAAGAATCGCGAGAGCTAGCCCGCCACCCAGGACCTCCCTCTCAGGAAACGGCCTCTCTGCTGACGAGAACAATCCGCCCTCGTCCCACGCGGCCTCCGGTTCCGACTCGGAGTCTCCTAGCATCGACCCCAGAAAGATCCGAAACGCGTTGCAGAACATGAAGAAGGTTCGTGGCGACCATCGCCGCATCTCTTCCGTGTCGGGTACGGCGTCGTCGAACGCAAAGCGACACTCCTCCATCAACTCGAATGCTTCACACCACAGAGCATCACTCAGCTTCTCCGGTCCCTTGGCTAGCAGTACTAACGGTATCTCGAGAAACCGACGAGCTAGTGCTGAGCGGAGACTCTCGCCACCCATTACGTGCTCGCCGCCTGACGTCCGAGGAGATCGGGCATTCACTGCTGGTCAAGCCAGAAGAATGCACCTCGGAGGCAGTTTGAGGGGAGACGGAGGAAGCCCACAGCAACACAGAGTCGCTAGCGCCGGGTTCGGGAACAGGCGCATCACCATCGGCAGTCTCGCGGCCAATGGCAAGATAGAGAAGGCATCCAGACCGGCGGTGGCCGGCTGGCGTTGATTTCATTTTCCTGGTTTCATCATACCCATTTGGTTGTTGCCCTCAATTGATGGGGAGTCTCGGTTGTGTTTTCGCTTCCCCCATATGACGGCGTTGGGCACTGTTGGTTCAGTTTGTAGTACTCATCGAGGCATCTTTTGGCTGTACACATCGTCTGGCGGGTCTGGTCGAAGAGCCTGGTTAGGCTGTTGTATCAATAAGTCCTGGTCTGGTCATATTCACAATTCATATAATGACAATGCATGTGTTCTTGGAGCGGAAAGTTTCTGTGATCGATCAAGGATGGGATGAAAATCGGTCGAGTGGCCGTGTTATGTGGCTCAAGTGGCTGGTTGGCTTGCAGAAGTTCGTGTCGGCGCGAAGACGGGCAGACCATGCTCCATGGCCGGTGAGGTCATGTTTTGACTTTCAGCTGTTAAATCGAACTGAAAGCCTCGCCCGCGGTCTTCGCAAGCGGTTGGTATTTTTGGCAACTTCTAACATTCTGGTCGTTTACCGCGGCGGGGTGGAATCCGACATAACCGGTTGGTGATGACGCCTCGTCATCTCATTCGCGATTCGCGATTCTCGCAATTCAAAACCATGACCGGACGACTCTAAGTTTCGCATCGCCGATGGAAGTTTCCACACGGGCGGTATCATCTCCCCGAAGTGAGTGAGAGCCCGTCGGAAGAAGAGTCGGAATCTGCGGATAGCGGTATTCGGTGAAGATGCAACCCGACAAATGAAACGAGCTTGGAGGGCCGAGATGACGGCCAGGACAACAGCGGAATGAAATATGACGACGGCATCATTAAGCAACGTCGCCGAATTTATTGCGTCCAGAGCATCTTGCTTAGAGCCTTCCAGTCTAGACCACCGACGGCCATGACCTCAGACCTCGGGTATAATAATAACAATGTTCGGGTTTGTGACACAAGCGCGGAGTCTCTTCGAGTTCAGATGACAGCCGCAACCACCATCATGAACACCCCGACAACACCACAACAACCGACGACAACAATAACAACAAAAAGCACGGGACAATTGGGACGTCGAACTAAGCTCCACCTCCGCTTCGCTAAGATGGTCACAATCATGGATGCAGCGATTGTGGGCCGGTGATAATGAATGGCATTACCTAAGGAGCTTCACGGTACGTAATGAAATGGTTCCTTTACCTAAGGAAGACACCAGGGAAGACCCAAGTCGAAGCAGCTGAATCCCCCGACGGCGCAATCTTAATTCAATCATGCTTATTCGTGTGGTTTCCGCTCAACGGTTCTTATCGGGAAGTCGAAAGAGCTTTCTCGCCACTGTTTAGATTGCGATGTCGAACGGTTGGTGGCTGGCGCTCTCTGCTTTGAGCTGAAAAGACTTCCTTATCTCCAAACCAGGAGGGGGAGACCGGCTGACTCGGCAATTTTCTCGATCCAAACCAAAGCCTTTGAGGAAACTCGTCAACTCACTTCGTCTCTAAAACGACTGAACATCGGAGCGAGAGATGAATCAGGAAAGAGGAAGGCCACGAAGGTTCACGCGACGGCTTTCGTCATGGAGACCTGGGCAGAATTCAGTTTAAACTGGCACGCGAACTTTTGCAAAGGTGACCGACCCCTTCAGGACTCCAGATACGCACAAAGTCAATGAGACGATGCGACGGGGGACAGGGTCCAGGCCGGTGCAGCATAGCCGCCAGCACGTCATGACAGCAATAGCAAGGCGCGAATATCGCCAAGATGGCAACGGTATCCGAATCCCGCTCTTCGGAACCGTTGACACAGAGAATATGCACGACGGCGGGAACACGAATGGGATGTGAATCCCTCTCTCTCTATCTCCCCTCCATCTACCCTCGCTTCCCCCCCCCAGCTGTCCTGCCTTTCTTCCCGTCTTGGCTTCGATCGTGTGCCTGGAGCGGCCCCAGACTTGGCGATGCTTGGAGGTCGCAATCGAACTCGTCGCTCGCATGCGGGTTTGCGGGTGGAGACTTGGCGGTAAAGCTTGTTTGCAATGCCGAGGCGCACGAAGGCTGAGCTGAGCTGGGGTGATTGGGAAGATTGAAGACTCCGAGTTGGTCAAGATGCATATCGGAGCATGGTCAGGCCCGGTTGTGTCTCGGAGCCCCATGGGCTATTCGGTCTGCGACTCCCGGAGTCATGTCCCGAGTAGGTAGGTGGTTTTTTTCCGCCCTTGAAGTTTGTTCGACTCAAGAGCCTTCCTGGGCTATCGCCGCATCGCGAGAGAAGAGATCAACAAGGATCTCGAAATAAAGGGGCCTTTCAGCTGCGGCATTGGCTCCTTGTTGAATCAAGCTGGAGGAAGTCTCCTCTCCTCCGCCCGGTCCTCCCCGCCCTCCTCCTCGGCCCCTCCATCAGCTGCTCCAGTCGTCTGCTGTTGTTTTTCATCTCATCTCCTGCCTTGGACGAACGGAAAGCCGCGGTTTGGCTGGCCCGGGGTATTCGACCTGCCTCTTTTTCAACTAGTCTCCCGCTGCTGGGAACTTGTGAAAAAGCTTAGGCCCAAGGTTGCACCCCTCTCGTCCGCTCCCAGGCCGGGAATAGGCTGGCAGTTGCGATTTGGCTCTGCGGGAGGAATGGAGCTACGTCAAGGTCCCCTGCTTGGTGTGGTGTTGCTAGTCAGTCGAGCCGTTATTGGCGCCGCATTTTCTCTTATTTTCCTTCCTCTTTGAACTACTTCTCTTCTCATCTAAGCCGGTCTGTCTGTATTCTCGAATCACGATGCACACCAGGCCCGGTTGCGCCTTTCTGTCCATGGAGTCGCGACAGGCAGCCTGGCTATGATACTATGGCACGATGTTCCCTCTTGGAAGGTGGTATTCTTCTCCCGGCTATCTCGTGCCGGACACCTTGAAAGCTTGACTTGTTGATCCCCTTGTTGGCACATCTTGGCACAGAGAGCCTCGTGAACGCTGGTCGACTCGAGTAATATTGCGATATCCCATCCAACCAAGTGGGCTCCTCCCACAAACCGACGATCCATCGTGGAGTCGACAACGAGGATATAAGGACATCACTTTCACCCGTTCATCTCGTCTTTTTCCTCCTCATCCTCATCGGTCACTTCCGTCCTCGTCCTCATCCTCTCTTCTGCCTTCTCTCGGCTTCTTGGTCTCTTGTCCATTGTCAAAATGACTCTCATCACGGCTCTCACCGCCGGCCTGGCTCTGGCTTCCACCGCCGCCGGTCTCCCCGCGGCCAACGCCAACGACAAGCGATTCAGCGTCGAGCAGATCCGCAACCCTCGCTACGTCCGCAACGGCCCTCTTGCCCTGGCCAAGGCCTACCGCAAGTACGGCGCTCCTCTCCCTGAGGATCTCTCCAAGGTCATCGCCAACATCACCTCCACCGGCGCTACCAAGCGTGCCACCGGCAGCGTGGCCGCCACGCCCCAGGACTACGACGTTGAGTACCTCAGCCCCGTCCAGATCGGCACCCCGGCCCAGACCCTCACCCTCGACTTCGACACCGGATCTTCCGATCTCTGGGTCTTCTCCACCTCCACCCCGTCCAGCCAGCGCAACGGCCAGACCGTCTACGACCCCAGCAAGAGCAGCACCGCTTCCCGCCTCACCGGTGCCACCTGGTCCATCTCCTACGGTGATGGCTCCAGCTCCAGCGGTATCGTCTACAAGGACACCGTCTCCGTCGGCGGTCTGTCCGTCACCGGCCAGGCCGTCGAGGCTGCCTCCAAGGTCTCCAGCTCCTTCAGCGAGGAGAGCGACCTGGACGGTCTCCTTGGACTTGGCTTCAGCTCCATCAACACCGTCTCCCCTACCCAGCAGAAGACCTTCTTCGAGACTGCCAAGTCCAAGCTCGATGCTTACCTCTTCACCGCCGACCTGAAGCACAACACTCGTGAGTAGTCTTATACAAAAATAAGAGGGCTTCGATACTAACAAGTCACAGCCGGCAAGTACAACTTCGGTTATATCGACACCGCTGCCTACACCGGCGCCATCACCTATGTCTCCATCGACAACTCCGGTGGCTGGTGGCAGTTCACCTCCTCCGGCTACTCTGTCGGCTCCGCCACTTTCACCTCTACCTCCCTCAACGGCATCGCTGACACCGGAACCACCCTCCTCCTCCTCCCCCAGTCCGTCGTCACCGCCTACTACAAGGGCATCACCGGCGCCAAGTACGACTCTTCTCAGGGTGGCTACACCTTCCCCTGCTCCGCCACCGTTCCCTCCTTCACCTTCGGTGTCGGCAGCGCCCGCGTCACCATCCCCGCCAGCTACATGAACTACGCCCCCGTCAGCACCAGCACCTGCTTCGGTGGTCTCCAGAGCAGCTCCGGCATCGGTGTGAACATCTTCGGCGACGTCGCGCTCAAGGCTGCCTTCGTCGTCTTTGACGGTGCTTCCAACCGCCTTGGTTGGGCCAAGAAGACCCTCAACTAAATGAGAGAGAGAGAATAGAGGCTCACATCAGCGCCTGGAAGATCCGGATCGAGGACCTGAGGACGGATGACTGAGGGCGTTTGATGGAGCCATCTGACAAGTCATGTGACGGACGATGAGTCCCAAGTCACTACTTCTTATACATAATTCCCTTATTATATATTACTGGCAGGTTATGAGCGATAACGACATTATAGTTGAGATAATGATTCAATACAACAACGTTGGATGAAAGCCACCTCGCAAACAGCCGTGTTTGTTTTTCCGTGTACGTATTTGACTCGACAGCTTTTTCCGGTCTGCCAAGGCGCAAGTTTCCAACTCGCGCCGAAGAAACCGCCATTCATCCACACCCATTCCCGTCCGTCTTTCCCATCGCCCCGATGTTCAAACCACGTTTTTGAGCTGGCATTTACTTGGCATGCGGGAAAAGCCATCTGCGTCTTGGCGACAGGAGGAATCTCTTCCCGTGTAGATTGCCCAGCCTGCACAGGCCTCGAGGCCCCTGGACCCTTCATTGTTGGTCAAGGGATGGGCGAGACAGGAGGGAGGGTATCTTCGGGTCGCGGACACCGAGTTGCAGGCGGTGGCTTAGGGGAAGCAACCCTCTCTCGATGGATTGAAGGGGTCATCGATAGAGCCAAGGATCGGTGACTGGAGCTGGCTGTTACCGAGATGCTGGCTGGATTCTTCGGCGCGCCGGGGCTTCGCGTGACGGGATATTCTACTTCGTGTTGGACATTTTGAGAACTCGGTCTTGCAGAATCGATGCGCCTCATTCATTTTTGAAGTCCTCCAATTGGAACTGTCTCCGTGGGTGAAGGCAACGGCGTGAGTTTCTCTATTGTCTCTTGGCACGACCATTGAGAACTTTATGGATATTCGGCCCAACGAGATTGTGATCCGGACTGGGCAGAGGCGATATTCACCTGTGATGGCCAACAGCAGTGGCCATTGGATTATGGAGGAGGGAACGATGCTCGCTGAGTTGTGTTGATCATCCTCCCCTGTCAGCGAGAGGGTGTCCATCTCGGACTTAGCGGGTGCAGGATTGTCATCTGCTGTGCCATCGAATTCTCAGACCAACCAATCACGAGTTCGCTCTATTCGCGATTTTGAGGTTCTTGGATTCGATTCGACCGTTTCTTCTCCCCAAAAGAGGTTGTACGCGAATATGAAAACGACTCGACGATCCTTATAGGAGACACCCGTCTTGGCGGGAATGGGGACCGAGGGGATGTTCGTCCTTCGTTTGAGAATCCGTCGCTACTATAGATGTCTTTCCCTTGAGCGCCAAAGCTCGATTTCGCTGAGCGTAAATTGCATTGAGTTTGCGAAGAAGACACGGAGGTCGTGTTGTAGGTAGGAGTCGGTCATTCCCAATCGACATTCGCCTCAGCCCTATCTCATGGAGAGACGGACCAGGCCAGGCCAGTCGAGTC
Source organism: Colletotrichum karsti (assembly GCF_011947395.1). Classification (NCBI taxonomy): domain Eukaryota; kingdom Fungi; phylum Ascomycota; class Sordariomycetes; order Glomerellales; family Glomerellaceae; genus Colletotrichum; species Colletotrichum karsti. Next base: position 477,582 of record NW_024065937.1, read on the forward strand.
GATCTCAACGATGGGTGCTCCGTATCAATGACAAGAAAGCGCATCTACCCAAAGGATCTCATTCGCTCAGTCAGCCAGGCTAGCGACCTAATTGCGAGCCTGATATCGATGATGAAGCATACAGCTCTACCATTATTTCGTCTTGTGAAGACCGCTGATCACTCCATCGCGATGGTCTACCACGAAGTCGCGTAAAGGACCAGCAGATTGACGTTGCTGTTGTTGATCATCTGTAGCGAAGCCCTGGCCCAGGAACTTCGGCCGTGTCCCTCCCACTCCGACGTATGGTGTATGAGCAAGTCTTTATTAAAGATCGATGGGATGATAACTCGTCGTCGATGAATCCCAGTGTTGTTTCTGGAATCTGGCTAGTCGGGAGAGGTTATCGAGTATCGGATGCGAGGTAGACTTCGTTTTTGCTAGTCATCTAAAGCTTGTCAATGTGAGGGAAGAGGTTTGGAAGTAAAGATCTGGGTGAGTGAGAGCATGGTAATTTCTTTTCTGAATGAGAATGATCCAGTGTTCACGCGTCAATGCGCCGAATATGGCGGATGTTACCTCGACGAGCTGACGAGAATCCTCGTGAGAACATTGCTGCTAGCTAGTCAACTTCCATCTTCATACGATAGAAATCGGGCCATGGGCGGATTGAAAAGAGTCTTGGCGACCAGAGTCAAGGTGCAGCATCTGTAAAATGCTTGGGGTGTTCAAAGACGCAAGAATATCGACCAAGAATGTTGGCACATGAGACAAGAGGCGTGGCAGCTGGGCATGCGCAGAGGCTCTTGTGATGGCCTGCATCGAATTTCAACGTCGAGTCTTGGAGATATAATTCTTCCGTCCTGTTATTCATGAAGATGTTGTAGAGCGACAATTTTAGACTCATGGATGTGAACAAACGAGCCCATCGTTGGCCGTGGTCGTGCTAGATGGGAGACGCAGGCTGGGGTAAACGCGACAGGTATGCATCCGAACCCGAGCCATCGGTCGCTTACCTTGTCGCATGGCTGGTCTAGACTGAAAGCTGTCAATTTGGTGTTTGGCAAGCAAGCAGGGCCCGAGAGTTTGGGTCCGCAAGCAGGACATAAGCCAGTGTGGTATGTGGCATCGCATGATGTTTGCCGAGTTGGGCGAACATTTTCATTAGCGCCCTGTGTGCCTCAGCCGTGTTTGGATGTATGTATGTATGTGATCAATCAGCAAAAGGAACAGATAAAACCAAATGTGATTCATGTCGATGCCGCCGAGATTTCATCGAGGTTTTTGAGTACCAGCTGGATGTATCCGGACCATGAAGGCCAAACCGGACTAGAGTAGATTCAATTCACCAGGCCAGCGACGCAAATGAATTTTTCCGTCAAATGAAAGAGGTTCGCGATAAAAAGCCAAGACTTTTGGCCCATCGCCACAACGTTGGGGTTGGCCATGAAGGATGGAGGACACGATGGGGAGGAATGCAGCCTGGGTTAGGCATGTTTTGGCACACCGTCTTCAGTTTCTGGTACGCCGGGATTCGTCGAAGACTCTGAGGATCCGAACTAAGTTGTCCGTATCACTTACTCGTCAATCAAGCCATAAACGGTGACTTTTGAGTCGTGTTTACTTTACTGTTGGAGCATCCAGAAGAGTGGCAGCGTCTTCGTTGGGCATACACTTTCGCCAATTCCAACCGACCACTCATCGACAGAGACATGTATAATGCAGTGATCCAGCCACTCCATATCTGAAAGTTGTCTTCCATTGTGCAAGTCTCTTCTGAAGTGATGTGGTGGTGTTCGTCTCCAGTTGGCACGGCGCGGCCCCCATGTCCGATGTGTGCCAGCCCCTCATTTACACCCCCGCGATCTCCAATATTTCTCCATGCTCTCCATCCTTTGTCTCTCGCAAGCGCCCGCTCTCCGCAGAATCCACTATGAAGATCAGGCCTCCAAGAAGCTGCGATGAGTCGAATCTTGTATCTTTACTTGAATACGATTTCGTCCTCGGTATCCTTACCGGATTGTCAGCCTGCTGCCGCCAACTGAGACGATTCACTCATCGTCGCCATCGTCCCATTCCTACCAAACCCCCTGTGTGCTTGTACCGTGAACATGTCCCATCCATGATCATACATACGGTCTAAACTCATTAAAGCTGCACTATGTTGCTTCCCCCCTGTCTCCAATACCTTGACCAACTTGCTTACCCTTGTTCATTTGCAATTTTGCCTCGTCTCCTCTGGCAACTCTTTCTCCACCCCCACCAGCAGCCTAAATTCGTGATTGAAACGAGACGACCGCATCTTCCAACAAATCACACCCTATTCTCATCGTAGGGAACGGCTCATCGCTCGGTGGTCTATACCGCAATAAGCATGGCCACGTCCACTCATCCGGGGGGAGGTCCCAGTCTTTTCAGTCACTTGCTCAGCGTAAGTGAGTCTCCCGTCAGCTCACTCACCCATGATCTCTCTCACCTCTCATATCCGCTGCGTCCTTCGTAACCTGGGGCACCCGGGGCCCCATACAGTCCCCAGAGCTGCCCCAGAGAATCACCTCTATTCCTGTTAAGCTTGACTGCTAGTTCGCGGAGAAGATTCTGCAGCTAACCTGCCGCCTGCCACCATTGACCCGCCACAGATTTGACAGCAATTGTGCCGTATAGAGTAGCACTTCCCGTCCCCGGTCTCATCTCGAATGTCTTTTGCCGGTAACTCTAAAAGATGGCCGCATGGATACGATGAACCATCACCCCAGGTACTCAAAACACGTTGGACTTGCCGATATCTATGGACATCAGCTGTTGCCTTCACTGCTCGAACGCGTTGATCGGGCCCATGTTGATCCCTTGGCTACTACCGGCCTGTCGTCCGGTCTGAGTGAAGTGCCATCCGGCTACCTCGACTAGCTTGCCGAGCCAAAGCTCTGAGACTAGCCCGGCCATGGCCATGCTTGATGTGCCTGTTGCTGCATCCCATCCGGCCGCCACGACCATCCAAAACACAGCGAGAAGACACCACCACACCAAGTCTGCCACGCCGCACACCCCGGAAAGTGCTTTCTCAGTCCCACGCTTGACCCAAACCTCCAATTGAACAACCTGGTCGGCTGATCGCAAAAACGCGAGCCCCAAGGCCAAGACGTTCCTCTGCCGCCCCCGTCGGTCCATCGCTCTCGGGCTATCCTCCCTTCCCCTGTGAATGGTGGAAAATCCCATGGACAATTCGCCGTCCGTCTTGGTATTCATTGAGGCTCGATTTCCTGGGGATTCTGGAGGCACAGCTAGCTTCAGTTGGTGGATGGACGGTAGGAGAGACTGGATGGACGGAGCAGGGGTTTTCTGTCCGGACGCACAGGAGCGATTGCGACCAAGGCCCTGGACGGAGAAGTACTCCTCACGCACACGCTGTACCGTTGCGGAACTTCTGTTGCATCCAATGTGAGGTGGATGGCAAATTGCTGACTATTTTGGCTGTGAGGGGTCCCCGGTAACATTGAGAGGAGGAGACTTGGGACCAGCAAGGAAGGAAAACACCGACCTGGGGTTTTGATATATCTAGGCCGACCATCTCACCCTCCTCACTTCCAATGTTTCCTCCTCTCCTCGTCGCTCGCCTACAACTCTCCTACACCCCTCACCCCTCTCTCCGCCAACTCATCGGCTTGTAGAGGTCCAACCACCAAAGGGTGTCGTGTCCAATCGACCGAATCTGCTCAGCAGCAACATCAACCCGCCAGAGCCTGGCTTGTTGCAGAGAGAACAACCGTCAAAATGGCGACCATGCAACGTCTTCTCAAGAAGATCGTCAAGAACGATGCTATGCAAACCGATCCCGCCGAGATCTACGGATGGAGAGTGTTTGCCCTCGCCGCCTCCGCCTGTTTCGGTGCCATGTCCTTCGGTTGGGACAGTTCTGTCATCGGTGGTGTCGTTGTCATGAAGCCTTTCATGAAGTAAGTATACCGTATCCATACACAGCGAGCTTGGCGACGGAAAACTGACTTTCATCCAAAGCGACTACGGCTTGGGAGAAGCTTCCAAGGTCGAAACCGCCAACCTTACTGGTAACATCGTCTCCACCCTCCAAGCCGGTTGCTTGGTTGGTGCTCTCATCGCCTCCCCCTTGACCGACAGATACGGCCGCAAGTGGTGTCTCGTCGGTGTCGCTGCTGTCATCCTCGTCGGTGTCGCCATGCAAGCCGCGTCTCTCGGTAAACTCGCTCCTATCTTCGTCGGTCGCTTCATCTCCGGTCTCGGTGTCGGTGCCGCCTCCAGTATCAACCCTCTCTACGTCTCAGAAAACGCGCCCCGTGCTATCCGTGGTCTCCTTACCGGCATGTACCAACTGTTCATCGTCACCGGTGGAATGATTGCTTTCTGGATTAATGTAAGTGATGACTCGGAACCGACACTGTGTCACCCCGAATAGCCTACTAACTTTACCCTAGTACGGTGCCGAAGTCAACCTGTCCGGAAAGACGATGTACGTGTTTCCTTTGGCTATCCAGGGTCTGCCCAGTCTGCTCCTTCTCGTTTGCATGCTCTTCTGCAATGAGTCTCCGAGATGGCTTGCTCGCCAGGACAGATGGGAAGAGTCCAAGAAGGGTCTCTCCGTCCTTCGCAACCTACCCGAAACGCATCCCTACCTCGAGGACGAGTTCCAGGAGATTGTCGACCAGCTTCAGCACGAGAGACAACTCATCGGCGAGGCCACTTTCATGAACTTGCAGAAGGAGATGTGGACCATCAAGGGAAACCGCAACCGTGCCCTCATCTCCATCTTCCTCATGATCTGCCAGCAGATGACCGGTACCAACGCCATCAACACCTACGCCCCGACCATCTTCAAGAATCTCGGTGTCACCGGTCGCTCCACCCCTCTTCTGTCCACCGGTGTCTACGGCATTGTCAAGGTGCTTGCTTGCATTTGCTTCCTGCTCTTCATGGCCGACTCTCTCGGTCGTCGTCGCTCGCTGCTGTGGACCTCCATCGCCCAGGGTATCGCCATGTTCTACATCGGTCTCTACGTCCGTATCTCTCCGCCCGTCGACGGCCAGCCGGTCCCGGGAGCCGGATACATGGCTCTGGTTGCTATCTTCTTGTTCGCCGCCTTCTTCCAATTTGGCTGGGGTCCCGCCTGTTGGATTTACGCATCTGAGATCCCGACTGCTCGTCTCCGTTCTCTGAACGTTGCCCTCGCCGCTGCCACCCAGTGGCTTTTCAACCTCATCGTCGCCCGTACTGTCCCCAACATGCTGGCCACCGTCGGCAACCACGGCTACGGGTAAGTTATGGCCATGAACATCACTTGACACAACCGTGCTAACAAGTCCCCAGAACCTACCTCATCTTCGGCAGCTTCTGTTTCTCCATGTTCTTCTTCGTTTGGTTCTTCGTCCCCGAGACAAAGGGTGTCTCGCTCGAGCACATGGACAAGCTCTTCGGCGTCACCGAGTACGACTCCGACAAGAACCTCGCCGTCGACAACGCCAGCGACCACAAGACCCCCGTCGAGGTCCAGGTCGAGTCCTCCAACAACCCGTACAACCACGTCCGCAAGGAGAGTGCTTAAGCGGGATGTTGTGAACGGGTGTTTTCATGGAGTTGATACGTAATATGAAGAACTGGAAGATGTGTAAGCGAATGCATTTAGATGGAATGATGTGGGAGAGAGCGTAGTTGATGACACCTGCATGTTATTGGCTTTTGATACCTATCTCTAGAGCCTTTGCCACGGCAGGCCTTTGATGACGAAATTGAATTTTTACCAAAACACTGTTTCGAGACCCGTTGCATATGGTGAAGAACGAAAACACATATGGTTCATTGCAATGAATCTCGAGAGAACCCGACGATAGTCATAGAAGATGGCCGTGGTGGCTCCTGCTTTCGGGGTGCAGATTCCTTCGACTTTCTAATACTCTTCATTGTGGCTGGGTTTGAACGGATGAGGACTCACTGAGGTGCGGAAAGATAGTGGGAATCTCAATACGCCTGTGTGGCCTGGTATATTGCATAAACGAAAACAAATGCCATCATGACTTGCCCAGCCAAAAGGTAACGCCAGTGACTCATTGCCGGGGACTGGTTTGCCCCAAATGATCAACCGAAACCTTCGGCTTCATGTTCCCTCCCATGCCTTGTGCCTTTTCCTGTTGCTAAACCGTAGCAACCCCGTCGTGAATGACGACCTCGATGAACGCCTAACATTGCTCTATAACATTATGACAAGAATGTACCCGTTTGATCGTGGCGCATCAGGACCGATGGCTTATTGGCCCCCAGTACCCGCGCCATCAAAGAGAAGAAGAGGCCACTGGCCTACCGGAGCAGCTGTGACGGCCGCCATATCGGCGACACTTGCGGCTTCCGACACCGCACCCGGATCCCTAGAGCCGCCGCCTAATGTGAGGAGGGCGTTAGCGCTGTATCTATCCTGGCTGTCGGCCATGGCGGCTGTCCAGTCGTGCCATGTGTTGCCCTGAGACGCCGATTGCCGCCATAGAAGCTCCGCAGCGGCGGCCGAGCCCGTAGGATCTGACACATGTTGGGTCGCCTGGGAAGCAAAGGCGATCAGAGGATTGGTCTCCGCCGAGTTATCGTCTGCCGCGTTGGTCGCCTGCACTGCAGGCGTGTACGGGTATCCGTTATTTGCCTCGAAGCCAGCCGCGGCCGCCATGTTGTTGTTCGCCGGCTGCTCTGCGTACGCCAATGACGGATACGGTGTGCTTCCGTTCTGGTTTGCTGAGTCGGCATAGAACGCTTTGGCGGCCGTCTCAGCAGCGTTGGCGGCCAGGTTTTGTGTGCCCTGAGACTGGGGGGCCAGCTGAAAAGGTGACGACGAGTCTCCTGGGTCGGGCTTGATCGTCGGGGCAAGTGAAGACTCCTTTTGTTTCGAGTCGTGCTCGATCCAGCTGATGGTTCTCTCGATGATGAGATTGATCTCGTTGCTGATGCCGGCTCCCGTTCCTGGGCGCGGGTTAGTCATGTGCTTCCTTTGATAGAGGGCGTCGGTCTCACCTAGGAGGGAAACTGTGGCATTGATGATTTCCATCCAATCCTTCATGTCTTCGCGAATGCTGGCGATCTGACTGGGTGTCGTTTCGAACCTCCGCTCCCAGTGAGCTACCAGAGTTGTGAAAATAGCTGCGCCGTAGACTGCCATCTGATACCATGTCGTATCCAATGACTTGAGCTTCAGTAGGCTCTTGATGGCCTTCAGCATATGCGCCGCAGTCTCTTCGCAGATACGGGCGTTCTCAAGCTGCATCTTCCGGTCGCTGGTCATGGCCACAGACGGATGCCGTAGGCAAAGACGGAACTCCAGGGCATACATCTGGACGTACAGAGCATACATGCGTCCTTCGTGCTCTGACTGACTGGACAGGTTGAGTTGCAGGTTTTCGGGCAGGTTGTCCTTCCACATCTGGAGTTGCTCCTCCAAGGCATTGACGACGTCGGCGTAGTTTTTCGGGTCGCGCTTCACGCTGTAGATGTTGGAGTACATCTCCATGAAAAGAGGCACAATCTTGAAGCCAGCAAGACCAACATGGTATGTGCAGGGTGTAGTCACCGACGCGTCTACGCCTTCGGGCGTGAGTGCCTCGTCTGCGATGGGTTCTGGAAAATCCACGTCGTATTCCTCGACATTTATCGGCATTGGACGTCCGAGGCGGCCGTTAAGGGTGACATAGACGGTAAGAATAGTCCACCAAGTCCGTTTGCGGATCTCGTTTTCCAGATTGGTCGTCTCGCCAGGAGCCTTGGCCGCGCGGTGCATGTTCAAGTCGATGGCACAGTGGAACGCGAAATTGGTGACCATGGAACCGCAGCCAGGCTTAGGAAAGGCACGGCTGTGAGCAGATATCATGGCCATGGCCTGGACGGCGGCGACGGATTGCGCCGAGGCCAGGTCGTACATCTTGCTCAGAGCAAAGTGGTAGTGCTTGTTGGAAAGCTCGTTGAGCTGAGAACGAGTTTCTTGCTGTTCCCAATTCCTTACGCCGTACTGGAAGTAGATTGTCGCGAAGACCATGTGCACCATGACCAGGTCGGGAACGGACGGCTCGAAGTCGGGCTCGTCGTACATACGAGTCAGCTGGAAGGAGTAGTTAGCATCTGGCAAAAGCGGTCGAAACGTGTCAACTCACAATGTTCATGAATGATGGCTTGTGAAGGACAGGGAGGAAAGGCCAGATCATTAGGAAGTACCATTCGGAGTAGGTGAAGGCATCGCTCCTCGAGGGGAGCTCAATCTGGACTGGCGGGTTGATGTTCATACATGACTGCAGGAAGGACTGCAGAGACTTGTTGTACAAGGGCTGGGAGATCTTTGCGTCTGGGACGGGCTCGTCCATGTCGGGGGCGTCGAATGAGGTGACGTCTATCGTGGTTCCGAGGATGGACAACTGAGTTCCCTTGATGGAGCTGAGGGGTGCGCTGTCGGAGCCAACACCAAGGTGGTTGTGGGCAGGGCGTGATTCAAGGGCGGAGCGAGGAAACGAACGGCCAGCAGCGGGCTTGAAGTTGTAATTCTTGACCCAGACGGATCCTACTTTGGTCCAGGCATCTTTCTCGGCGGGATCCTCGATGGCGTTGCCCATGTGGTCGTAGGTCACACCAGGAGGAGGGTAGGCCATGCCGTAGGGGGACCAGTTCCAAGGCTTGACTTCGGTGCCAGTGTTTTCAAGCAGCTTCTCGAGGTCGCGAATATGGTTGAGCATGTCGGTCTTTTCTCTTTCGAGCTCTTGCATGTATCCTCGTCGTTCGGTTCGGCCGGTGACGCGATCGGTTACGAAGCAGTCGAGGTTCTGGTTGACGCAGTGGGAGCATCCTTCGGGGAGAGCATCGCATCTGATTTTCCTGACCTTTGGCGCAGGATGCCAGTCAGCACAACGAAGGTAGACCTACGTCTGTATCGACCATGTAGACTCACCTTGCATCTGTCGCAAGCCTGGCCGGTCCTCGTGTAGGAAGACAAACGGTTCTTAACAACGGAGGAGAAGTCCTCCTGGCCGCCTTTATCGAGGCGCGGAAGCTTCACCTTGCCAGCAGCGACAGCGGCAGCAGCAGCCGTGTCAGCATCTGTGGTCGCAGGATCGCCAGCCTCCGCCGGTCGCTTGGGAGGGCGACCGGGCATGATCGCCTCAGTGTCGCGAATGTCTGGCAGAAGGAAACAAGCAGATCCTGACGCAGGCGGACGGGGATCGTAGACGTAGACGCAGACTCTCGATGATGTCGCGACGGGGTTTTCCGTTGAGAGATGGAGGTTTCCGCGTTTTTAGGGGAGCTTTTTTTGGTGCTGGGTCCTGCCAAGGGGGTCCGGGGGGTATGTTGGGGGGGACGGGACCTTCAAAGGTGACGGGAGGTGACCTGGACTGGACTGACTGGACGGGGCCACTCCGCGACGGCAGCGGCAGCGGCAGGTACCTTATGGGGGGCAGCCCGGGCCTGCCTTTAGTGGGAGGGCTGACGGGGGGCTGAGGTGACACCCAACTTTAGCGGTGCCTCCAAGCACCCAGCCCAAGGTCCAAAGTCCAAACCTGGGACTCTTCACCTCAATCCCAATGTCCAGTGGTGTCCAGTGGAGTACCAGTCTGTCGGGATGCGGGCAGGCGGCGTGGGGTGCTGCTAGGTAGGTAGGTTTCTGAGGTTCCAGCAGGAATGGAACTGGAATGCAGGTGAGTCGGGACCAAGTCTAGAAGGTCCGGGGCCGCTGAACCTAGCCCGTCCTATGGTTACCTCAGGTCGGTAATGGAGGAATGTGGCACTGGAAGGATGATCTCGACGAAGACGAAGTTGTCGAGAAGGAATGGAAGAATGATGGTCGGGCTGGTGGTACGAATAGTTGGAGGCAGAGACAGTATCAAACTGGACACATTGCGCGAGACAAGACAGAAGTCGCCCCGGTTCCAAGACAATCAAGTCCTTGAGTCCCCGGCGCCGAGGCCTAGACCGTGGATGTCGAGGATTCTGGTCCGAAGCCGGTTAATCTGCTGATGCTGGGGCTGGTGATGGTGTGAAGCGATTGGGTTGTGGTGGTGTGGGTGAATTTTGAGTACCTTACAGGACCGAACCTTCAACTCATCAGACAGATGATGAGAACCAAACAGCATTCAGGCTTGACCGGTGGCCTATCCCACAACCAGACGGGAACGAGATTAGGTGAGCTTGCTCGAGATCCAATGAATCGACGCGATGAAATTCGATGTCGAGGTCGTCAGGGATCGGGGCGTTGGAGGCGTTTTCAAACAAGGTGACCTGAAAAATGAGAGAAAAAAGAACATGTTCCAAGCTGAGGGTTCCAATGTTCTAGCTCCAGGTCAAGGTGTTCCCGATGGCAAACCTCGAAGCAAAGCAAATGCTTCTCTAGCGGGAGGGGCGCTGTGTCAAAGACGGATAGGCCGTCAGAATGCGTAGCCGAGCCCTTGCGTGTGTCTTTGTCTTTGTTGGCGACTACTAGTAGTAAGCGTCAAAGCCGCGAACGTCCCGGCGGTGCTGGTGTCAATACACGGCAATCCCATGAGGTTAGCGACTCATGGAAGCACCTTGACGGTCTTGGTCTTGATCTCCGGATAGAGGAAGACCATGGCTTGCCCCCGGCAACGACAGCGTTGACCTGGGCAGTTTCTTATTCGAGTTCGAACCATGTGCTCGCATGGAAAACGGGCTCGCTTGTATTGACGGACTCATCAACGTCCATCCAATGCGTACCGAACGCCAAGATGTGCCATGACTGCTTGGTTAAGGAAGTCTGTGTGTAGCTTTGGCGAGTCGAGTTGTCAGTCGCTGCCAAGAGGCAGGTACACGACGACGCTCCCTTTGGCCATTGGAGGCTATATCGCGGGGGCCAAACAGTCAATTCAATGTTGGAAACACGGCTTCTGAATATCCCCGAGTGCCGCGTCATTTCAAGGCTGTCGGGCATGGTATAAAGTTCCTGAGAGGTTGATTCGTCTGAACATGTGCCGACTGATCAGCCGTTACCGGCCCTCACGTCTAAAGTAAGTTGATAGGGGAGCACGCGGCAGTGTGAACAAACTCCAACTAGCAAGGTGCGGGAATACCCAATACTCAAGGCAATTGAGCGAGACTCCAATTGAACCGAAAATATCGGAACTCAATCTCGCAGCTTGCCTAATAAGACGAATGCGGAGGCCACCACCAAGCAAGCAGTGGTGGACACTGTCCCCGTGTAGATGACGCGGTGCCATGCAGTGAAATGATAACGACGCGTACCTTCCAAGGCTATTCAATCAAAGGTGAGCAGAAAGTAAGGTAATTCGAGTCCAGAAAATAAGACCGAATGGTGAAGTAAGGCTTCTGAAGCTTCAGCAGGGTTCGGGGTCATCTTAAGCTCTGCGACCCCTCAGCACATTGTTCAACATGCGGGCCGTTGATATCTATTCTGGTGATGAAGCTTCAGTCTCTTCAAAAGTAACGTCCGGTACCCCAGGCATGTAGACTAAAAGATGCCTTCCGTTCCGCGTCACGGCCGGGAGCTGGCGGGAAAAGTGGAACCAAATACCGAATGTGAGTGAGGTGGGCCTGTGACGTGGTCTGGAACCCCGCCATGAAAGTGCCCCTCCAAGCACCGTTTATCGCCGATAACATTTTTGGCAGCAAGACCTGGAACTGAACTGAACTGAACATTGGATGCTTGCACCTTCCCTGCGAAATTCAATTCTACTTTTTGTTTTTTTTTTCCTACCGACCCCGCGATAGTTTCGTCTTCCAACAACCTCCTTACCACAACCCAACATTCTGTCCTTTGCGAGCTAACCTTCCGATTCTTCTTCGTTCGTTCGACTCTTCTTGCATCTGCCAAAATGTCTCTCATTGAAACCATTCCCATCGACCACGTGCCCGCCGACCATGCCGTACACGTTGCCTTCTTCAAGGACGTCCAGAATGCCGCCTTCCTCCACTCCCAGCTGTTAGCTCGCAATGCAGACTTCGAGTATGCCTTGATTGACGCATCTGTGGTACGCACAATCTTCTTGCGAAAGCAGACTTACCCACGCGTCGCGACGCCGCTGACAACCATACTTTCCAGGCCGTCTCACGAACCCACATCTTCGCTGCAGCCTTCAAGGCCGTAACCGCCAAGGTCGATGGTAGCCTCAAGACTCCCAACGTCCATTCCGAACTCGTCGCCTCTCTCAGCTCCGCCAACAACGTACGCCTCACCTCTTTGGCATCTTGGTGTTGATTTGATACCCATCTCTGACAATGTGCAGATCGCAGAGGCCTACCGTCGGTACGGCATTAGCCCCTCGAGCAAAGACGTCATCGCCGTCAAGATCGTCTCCCCCACCCCCGCCGGACCCAAGTCCGCCGAAGAAGTCGAGAAGCACCTCAAGGAACACTTCCAGGGTACACCCGTTCCCTTCACCGACGAGTCCATTGCCACATCCACCGACTGGGCCAAGGTCCGCAAGTACTACAAGCTCAATGGTCTCGCTTGGCTCGACGGCATCAAGGACGAGGCACAACACAAGGAGGAGCTCGAAAGCCTTGTGCTGGGAGCCATGGCCTTGCGTACCGCCTAAACATACTCTTCAGCTCCGTCGCATGCTGCCATAATATGCTCATGGCCCGACGCTGAACAAGGTGCGAGCTCGTAAGTCGTCATCATTGCTCTACATGAAACTTTCCCTAACATATTACCAGGCGCCAACTCCTCGCAGAAAACACCGGCTACCTAAAGGGATATCCCGATCACGCCCCTGATCCGCCTCACAAGCTCACTCCACATTGCATCACGTCCACTTCGCGTCCGCTGCACCGCATCGCGGTTCTCGTGCGCCCTCCTCAGAAGATACTTCATACACTCACCCGTCGATCCCCAGACGAGGTATTTGTATGCTTCTACTGCCTGCGCCTTCGTATCATTGCCGTCCGACTTCTTCAACACCAACTCGCAACTGACTTCATCTGCCATCCCCTGGAGCTGAGCAAACGCAATGTCAATCTTAGCCTCGCCCGCATCACAGATGGCCCTCGCCATTCTGACCGACTCCGCATTATGTGATGCTAGGACCAAGCTTACGGGCGGCATCTGCGAGTCTCCCTTCAACACATCGCCCCATTGTTTCCTGAGCAAGCTTTCCGCAATGCCGTCATATGCGGCGTCGGTGTCAGACTTGGTGTCGTGGATGAGATGTCTTGGGTCGGAGCCGATGTAAGCGCCGCGCACCAGCTTCACGCCGAGGGTGAAACCCTCATCGCGAGCGACGTCTAGATGGCGCTGGAGTGTCTGTGGCGTGGACTTGAGGTATGCCTGGTACGTGCCGTAGATGACGGCCTTCCCGGGCTGCTTGTTATACTTGCGCATGTAATCGATTGTCCAGTCGTCAATCCCGGGCTGAAGGGTAGTCTGCTCGGCATCGAAAAGCAAGCGGACACCTCGCACTGCGGCGAAGGAGCAGATGGCATCGATGGCATTGGTCAGTGCTTCTGATGGAGGGAGGCGTTCGGAGAGGGTGTAAAGTGCCTGACGGCCTGCGCCTGTGAATCTGCGATAGTGTTAGATGGTAGAGAATACACGAAGAAGAGGAAGAAGGGACTCACTTGAGTGCGACGAAATCCCCAGGCTGTGCAAGCTTGACTGTTTCCATCGTGCCATGAGCCCAAGGGTTGATTTCAATTCGGATGCACTCCTCCGCCGTCTTGCCCTCCCCACATGAGGCCAAGTCCTTGGTTTGCGCGTCGCTGAGAACCACCTCTTTAGCATATCCTAAAATGACACCCGTAAAGCCGATACTCTTCAGGTTTGCAATGGTCTGTCCGACCTCGGCTGGGTTCTCTCCGGCGCAGAATTGGGCGTAGAAAGTGTGCTTTAAGAAAACCCGCAACACCGGGTTCTTGTCGGGGTTGAGCAGCGGATTCGTGGTATTTGCGAGAACCGACATTATCCACAGCGAAGGCGAGAGTAGTACGGGTGATGACGATACTGTAGTCGTAAGGAGAGAACGGAGGATCATATGTAGAGGCAGCACGCTGAGAGGTGCCGGAGCCGGTGGTGCTGATGACGAGGGCTCCAGAGCAGCTGACGTGCTTGAGACCAACATCTGCTCGTTCGAAGACGGCCTTTTGGCGGAAGAATGGATATGCCTTTTCGTCGCCATCTGAAAGGTTTGGTATGAACGCCTGCTGGGTGATGTTGCGAATAGTGGCGGGATGACGTTCACTCTCCTCCCAGCAACGACGCGCTCTTGTAAGATGGACGCGTAGACAGCTGACCTGGGTGCACCCGGTAGACCAAGTCTGTGCAGAGACCGAGCCATTTGGCTGTTATTTCATGTAAGACACAACAGTACACTGCGGGGGAAGGAGGGAGACAACGCCACAGTGAAAGGTCTAGTAATGATGACGACAATATACGATAGTCGAGCACTTGGGCAAGTACTACGTAAATATATCAGGGCCTCGTAGTTTCTGGGAAAACGGGGAGCTATTATATCCCACGATGCCACTACCTCCTTCCTCCTTTATCTCTTGGCCATTGCGGCCGATCCGTCAGTCCAGTCCGTCCAAGATCAGGTACTCGACCCACGGACCAGACTCAGACAAACATTACACACGCACCCTTGACCTCACTTCTCGCCTTCCTGATGGATGTGAACCGAGCCGTTATCTGCGCAGGAGCAAACGAGTGGTGTACATGGTATTCCTGCGCGCGAGAGAGCGCCTAGCAAGTTCCCGCCCAGCCCGAGTGCGGCGCCGCTTATCTTTGGCGGATTGACCATCACGTGGACCGTCTGTGGCCATTGGCGGGGAGAGGGAGGCCGATGTAAGCCGCATGCGGAAGCGGCGCGATCGGATCGGATGGACCCTGAATGGCGCACGGATTGGCGAATGAAGGAGGTGCTGGTGAGGTGAGAGGTGATGGGATCGGCGGAGGACTGGGAGTGCCACCTTGGAGTTCACGTGGTGTTTGGGTCAGGTGCTGTCATGGGCCGGCGGACCCTGGAATGAAGAAAGTGATGGACATTTGTGGCTGTATTCATGAGGCTGGCTAGCAAGCTCGGTTCCTACGCTGTGATTCCCTGGTCATTGAGACAGAGAGGGCCATCTCAACCCCGAATGCCGTATTGCTCTGCCCACAACCTTGTTCCGACCTTTGAATACACCTTCCGGTTGTGACAAGATCCCACCCACCCTCGTGAGCCTCAGATCTGTCAAAGAATCTCACCTTCGCCCGTCTTCGATGTCAGATCGCCGCGCTCATCCGCATCTCCCTGCCATCATCCGCGTTGGGAGGCGTCGTTTATAGGTGTCCTTGATATCGGCAGGCCCGTCTCTTTTCCCGTCCTTCCATAGGATGCGTCTCCGCACTTCGTATGGGCATACTTGGATCCGACGAACATATCTCTAGATGGTGTTTGACTTAAATCGGGAGTCTCTGCCGGAAGTTAAACCTTCCCCAACTCGTACTTCCCGATAAGCCCACCAGTGTCGCCTCTCTCGCCATGGTCGTGGACAGTTCATCATCTTTGAAGAAAATGCCACTTGAGGCATCCTGGCGAAGCAGCGCTGCCAGTGACCACTGACCCGGCTAGGTGATACAAGCCAACGTGTGGCAGATGTCCTGACGCCTCAGCTGGGCGTGGGACCATCTCGAGTAACATGAAGTTCTGCTCTCAGCCTCCGTCGAGGCCGGCCTGTTCAGCCGGGCGGTTCAAGGAGTCCTTTGCAACTGGCGAGAAGGGAGACATGTCCCTCGCCAGTAGCTGCCGCAGATCATGACATGACTGACCAGTCCTTCATGATTCCGTGCGTTGAGGCCGACCTGTTGACACCGAATCCCTTGCTGAAAATAACAGTCTCGTCAAGGACGCAGTTGGTCTAAGCTTGCGGCTGCTCCAGGATCTTGGCCGTCTTCCCTGATCCGAAGCGTTTGCGGAAAAATTCGACGTATCCGATGGGGCGACCGCGAGCAAAGCCAACAATATCTTGCATTCCGCCGTACACCAGTCCAAAGAGCAGTCCGTATCGGGCCGTGCGGGCAGCGGTGGGAAGAGAAAAGCGGTCTGTACGGGAACCGATGTCAGACAAATAGTTCACAGGGCTGAGCTTAAAGATTGCTGTATGTCACTTACTGACGAGACTGAAACTGCCAGCAACGGTCAAACTTGCCAGGACGGTACTGATGAGATCGGTGCTGCCACGATATCTGTCGACGGTGCTCTCAAGGCCGAATGCCATCAGGGTCCAAAAGCTCAACCTGGCACCCATACGAAGACCTTCGCGAAGGCTACCGTACATGGTGTGGTAGTTCTTGCTCTTGTGGTAGAGGTACCATCCGGTGGTGGTGGTGGGCATCTTGTGTGCGTGTTCGGCGCGGAAGCGCAGCTGAGCAGTTTGACCTCCTTGGGCAATACCGAGCGCCATTCCGATACCGAACCCAGTCAATCCGGCAAGAGGTATCCGAGCTGGCGTCGGTATGGAAAGGCGGGACTCGGCTGGCTTCATGTTGAAGTGCTCAGCCATGGTCTGTCGGCGTTCGGCCATGGTGGGCATTCGTGGGTTGCAAGTGAGGGCTGAATCGTCGGGTAGGGTCGATCGTCTCGGTTCTCGCTGGAGGGTATCCGTCTGGGAGTTCTCGAGGTTGTTTAGGAGTGGTTGGCAGGTTTGTCGCGATTGAGTATAAGGTGACAATGACGATGCGAAATGAAGCTCTGGCTCGGGCGCAAAACAAATCGGCCCCGGGAGGAGCTTGGACCCGCCGCAACTCGGAGAAGGCACCCCGGAACCTACACACTGAACAGCTCAACACGCAGTCACGTGGTCGCGCATCCTTCCCCTCAAGATTGCCCCGCGTCGGCCCGCAGCTGCCATCCAGCTTCGCGCTTGCCTGCAGAGGTTGCCATCGCTTGAATCCAACTCTTCCAAACATTTTCGTTGCTTCACTTCCGACGACAACGCCCACACCTGCAGACGCCAGTCAATCCGTTTTACCTTTCATTTTGCACCCATCGCAACAGAAAAACGAGCTTTGGAAAGCGGGGTTCTTTTAGAGATCACAAAAGATTTACCTTCGAAAATGGTATGGGCGACTAGCTCATTCCTCCCACACCGAGGCTGACCCTCGTCTAGGAAATCGACGACACCTTCTACTCGATACGCTTCAAGTACGGAGTCCATACCATCTTGATGTTCATCGACAGCCAGCAGAAATTCTCCGAAATAACCACCTCGCTGCTCGACGTTCTCCGCGACCGATTTCCCGACGGCCTCGCCATCAAACAAGGGTCACCCGAGACAACCGATATCCCCGAAGGCGATGTCGAGCTTGCCTACGCCTTGCCCGTGAACGCGAACGATTTGTCACAAGGATGGAAGAACATCAAGGTCAAGAGCAGCGACACACCTATCGGAAAGGGGCTGCGGGATGGCTGCCCTGTCGCATTCTCCTTCGACCTGGATGAGCCCGAATTCCTGGTCGAGATCCCGAGTCTGGACGATGATGTGGAGGAAGAGGAGGCCATGGGATCTGATGAATGATTGAATATCGAGTTCGGCATTTGTGCACGGCGTTGGGGAACCGGAGGTACCGGCATGACACACTGCATACCCAAAGTTGGCAGCTAGTAGAAGATGATTCACGATATCACTCTGGCTGCGTCTCACGAGTATCAACGACATGGTGAAACTAAAAGCTTGCAGGCTACGGTGCGTGCCTTGCGCAAGATCATATTATTTTACTGAGTTCACAGTCGTGTTCCCGGCGATCCACCAGCTGCCACGCACTCGATTTCGACATCGGTCCCGAAAGGAAGTTCTCGAACTCCAACACATGTTCTCGCCTGCGTGTGAATCACGTTGTCAGCTACAGCTCTGCGGAACTAAGATCAACATCGGGATGTCAGCACTGACCGGTTTCACGTCTCCTGGAAAGAACTCGATATACGTCTCGTTCACTGCCGGAAAGTCCTTGAGACTCGTAAGGAAGATGTTGACCTTGACCGCATTCGTGAGGTCTGTTCCTGCTGCCTCTAAGACTGCGTTGAGGTTGAGCATGATTCGTTTCTGATAAGGACATTTGTGAGTGATCAAGAACCCCAACGTGTTTGTGCATTCACTAACCGTTCTTTCCTGAATAGAGCCTTCAACCAGGACTCCTGTCGACGGATCAACGCCAATCTGCCCAGAGCAGAAGATAAATCCATTGATTGATATGGCCTGAGACAGGAACGGGAGCGGCGCTGGCGCCTTTGAAGAAAGGACAGGCTTGCCCAACATTATTCTTATCTTGTGTGATGAATAGTAAGTAATCAAGTGAATTGAGAAGACAGCAAGCGACGAAGCGTTTCTCGACGCTGGAGAAGATAGTAAGATGCCTTTTATGACATCCTAGGACTTCTTATAGGCGGATTTTTTATCGAGTTCACCTCTCTATGAATATCTCAACACGTTGATGCCGGACTTCAATTCAGACGAAAGAGCGATGTAAGTTTAGTCAACCCGTTGTTAGTCAATTTCTGTGGAGATCATGCTGTGATATCTTGTTCTAAATGTGTACTCGTTGGGTATGGCGAGATATCTATGACCAGATTATAAGGGTGGCTGCATTGTATTGCGCGGCGTATTGCATTTGATGCCGTGATATCGGTGGTATCTGTCTTATTGGCCGTCCGAGTGGGAGGCCGATCATCGGGCGGAAGTTGAGTGAGATCGGAGTTCAGTTGCGGGGTTCACTTCCGCGGTGTTAGTCAATCGGGTGTTAGTCAACTTGCTTTGAGCGCGCCCTACGAAGCCACCTTGGCACGCAGGTGGATTGTCATCGCTGATATCACCGGTGCATGCCCAAAACGACCATCCGGGTCGAGAACTTGTTATCGCCATTTCGTTTTGTCATTGAGCGGTCTTCCCGTCCTGCGCGAGGATGCCGACCGATGCAGAGATAAGAAGTCGGGGAAAGGGAGTCTACGGTGGGCGGCATCATGTGTCACTCACGCCAAAGTTGCATTAAAAGCCCTGTCGATTCCCCTCAGCAAACACCCCGACGAAACTGCATCGACGCCTCTCAGATCACGGCACGAATATGTCTCAACGAACCGGCAAGGAAATGCTTCTCAGCATTGAGGATGTCAAACAGGCGGCATCGATGAAGCTTTCATCGAC
Organism: Colletotrichum karsti; assembly: GCF_011947395.1. NCBI lineage: Eukaryota > Fungi > Ascomycota > Sordariomycetes > Glomerellales > Glomerellaceae > Colletotrichum > Colletotrichum karsti. Next base: position 496,689 of record NW_024065937.1, read on the forward strand.
TGCGAGAGGTGAGGGTTTCTCATGAGAACGTCGAATCAAAACCTGTCTCCTAACAGCACGACCACCAGAATTCTATGATGCGGGTTCGACGGGTCAGATCACCGTGAAGGAGAATACCACAGCCTACTCCAAGTACCGAGTGCTTCCCCGCGTCCTCGTCGATGTGTCCAGCGTCGATACTGGCGTCACGTTGTTCGGTCAGAAGATTGACTTCCCGCTATGCGTCTCACCCGCAGGAGTTCAAGCCATGGCCCATCCTGACGGTGAGCTGGCAACGAGCAGGGCGTGCGCCAAACGCAAGGTGCACATGGGTGTCTCCTCGTTTGCGAACCATTCCGTTGAGGAGATAAGAGACGCCGGTCTCCAGGCTGGACCCATTCAACACGTAATGCAGCTTTACACGATGAAGGATCGGGAGTCTCAACTTCGCATCATCCGGCGGGCGGAGAAGGCAGGCTGTGTGGCCATCTTCCTCACGGCCGATAGCCCTGTACTGGGTGTCCGCTACAACGAACCTCGCAACGAGTTTCGGATTCCCGAGGGACTTTCACTGCCCATGTTCGAGCGGACGTCGGAGACCATCCGAGCCACGACGCATGAGGGTGGGTTTGATGCCATCAACTCCAGCTCTCACTCTTGGGCCAAGGAGATTCCCTGGCTGAAGAGCGTCACGCAAATGCAGATCTGGATCAAGGGTGTTCTGACACCAGAAGACGTGGAGCTCGCTGTTCAATACAGGTGCGATGGAGTCATTGTCAGCAACCACGGCGGAAGACAACTTGACGAAACTCCGGCTACGATCGATGTGCTGCCGCACTGTGTCAAGGCTGCCAAGGGTAGGATTCCGGTTCACATTGACGGTGGCATCCGCAGCGGAACCGACATCTTCAAAGCAGTGGCTTTGGGCGCCGACTGTGTCTGGATCGGACGGCCAGTGATCTGGGGACTCGCGGTATGTACATATATCCGACCGTCTAATCCTATCGAGATGTGGCTGATAATTCCTCTCAAAACTAGTGCGATGGTGAAGCAGGAGTCACTAAAGTCTTGGACATCATGTATGCCGAGTTCAAGAGATGCATGCAGTTGTGTGGGTGTACCTCGATTGCCGACATCACCCCAGCGTCGCTGGGTGTTGTAAGGAAGCATGGTCCGCTTGCCAGGCTCTAGAACTCGGGTCTTACTAGAGGCGAGCGAGCTCATCCTAACGTCACATATACTGGTGTAGTTCAAAGTAGACAATATCAGGCGCAAATTCTAGCCGGAATCACATTCAAGGAGTGATGAGCCAATGTCTGGTCAATTGACACTGGCACACTTTTGTGAAAGAAATGTCTGGGAGGCGCCGATGGAAAGATTTCCAGTGCCTATTTCATGATTATGTGAGTTCTGCTGGCAAACCTTTGAAGCCGTTGGAAACAATGATGCCCTGACCTTCGCAGGAAAGTCCTTTTCCCTTCATCCTCACCAATCTCAACACGGCAAACTCTCAGGAATCGAGCAATCCCTTGACTATAGAACTCTTGAACATCATCGATCACCAGGGCGGGTAAAATATTCGACCATGCAAGTGAGTCACATTGACTGTTATCTGTCTTATCAATGATCGTACATATTACATGCATAGGGCGCGAATTACACGTATCGCCGTGGAGTAAGGTAACCTTAATAGACACCGCCATTCAATGCTATGTTTATTCATCTCGACTCTACCAGAAAATTATACTGTGACCACTTCCCAGACGTAATTGATTGTTCCAGAATGTCGGAACTCAGAGGCGATCAAAGCCATGATCCCAAGATGTCTACCTTGGTCCAGAAAAGGTGGGTGCGACTCGCCGCCTTTGATGCATAACGCGATGTTAGATATCAGGGTTACTGAGTTCCTCATTAGAACTCGCAACAGGCTGTCACAGCAAGCCTTTCGCAAGCGGCAAACTGCACATATTAGAGACTTAGAGAGTCGGCTTCAGGCTCGAGGCGACTCGGACAACGAGCAAATCGCGCGGCTGGAGCGGGAGAACCGCTCTTTACGGGAACAGCTGATAGCTGCGATCAATAAGTTGAAAACGATACAGAGCTCATTGAATTCGCTGTCGACGGCAATGAATCAGACAGTCTGTGGTGCACAAGCCGCCTCGGGTTCCCCTCCAGACTCTGTAACCCCGCAACACTTGGAGAAAGGACTCCCTGACATGGCTGCGCCGAGCACGACATCATTCAATGAGAAACCCATCTGTGAACATTCAGGGGTGAATTTGAATCAGCCAAATGATGCCTCAAATCTTATGACAGAATCGTCTCAAGAAGGTGTCTTCCTACCTTCCACGAGCGCACCCACATTCGCCTTCAGCAATACTGGAGCCCCTTGCCCTGTCACGGATGCCGAAGAACAATTCTTGGAGTTTGGAAATCAGCCGTATCCTCTCTTGGACAGTCTGTCAGGTGTCTGGTCATATCAGTACCAGATGGGACCGGCCGCGTTCCAGTCTAGGCTGTCGGATGGCTCAAAACTCACCAACTCTTCATTCTCCGATCATATGAGAATGATGCAGCCCCTTATTAGAAGAATATGGAGCACTTTGAACTCCAAGACATTGACAGACAGCACTCTGTACGTGGTTGTTCTGCAAGCCCCTTCACAGTCGAAGATCCAAAGCTTACTAGGAAACAGTGATAGACTACGTGATTCTACAAAGGTGATGCTGTCATTCTTCAATAGTACCAGTCGACCTTTAGCTTTGAGTTGGTACAATGCGACCAACTACTCGAGAAACATTGCCGACATCGCCCTGTGGCAGATGAGTCATTCTCGCGAAGCATACATGCGTCTTCACGCTTCATATCGCCCATCAGCGTTGCAGATGTCGGAGAAGTACCCGAGTGTGATCGACTGGTGCCCGTTTCCCACGATCAGGGATGCCTTGATCCTCTTCCACTCGGCAAACCCGTACCTGGATCAAATCATATGCGACGTTGCAACCTCATACGTCGTCGAGGTTGAGTGCTCTGATTTGTTCGCCCACGGCAAAGGCCGCGGTTACATCAGGATCTGGGACTTGATCTGTGCCATGGAAAGTCTGGTGGATCTCGAGCAAGACGACGGCAGTCATAAGAGACAGGGAGATATTCCCACCATGGGAAGTCGGCCACCACTGGTATCGGAGGAGGCGGTTGTGACAATGCTTCCAGCCCCGAGCCTCGAAGACTTGTTCACAGCCAGCTATGCAGAAACGGCCTTTCGCATGCTGGGTTTGAATGATGGGGTGCCACGCTTCAAGCTTGACCCGGAGATATTCAGACAGTATCCGGAATTCTACGACCCAAACGCCAATCTGATGCCATTGGGTACGGCAATCAGACCGTCCAGGCAGATCAAGATACCTCCTCCGAATCCTCCTGACGTCGCATCGTTGGTGGTTTACCGTCACTGTGCCAACTGGTGTATCGATACCTTTTGCAGTGGGGAGACCGCGATTGGTAGTGTGCCATCATTGCATGGAAATCCGGGCTATCTTGTTCCTCCCATCTAGCTTCAGTTTGCGAATGAGATATTTTCAGTCCCTGGCAGGACTGATGCTGTATTCTGTTTGTGGAAGAGTTCTTGCCAGGCTCTCTATTGAGACATGTATTGCGATACTCCAGCAGTAGTGATCGTGAACAAGGAGTTTCAGCACTTCTGCCTGTCTACCTCTGAGTACATAATGGGTTAATGAGTTCTTCAGCTACAAGCCACCGGGTGGCGTGACCTAGAGACCATGATGATGACTTCCTGAGACACTAGGTAAAGTAAGCAGAGCGAGCCGATATGCCAGGATACAGCAGACGAAGCCTGAAAAGCATCAGTCTGGTCAGAATATTCTGTGAAAAAGTTCGCGATTGAAGAGCAAGCTGCGCAAGCCAGGCCGGACTACAAAATGCTGTCAGGTCCTCAAAAGGTCAAACTAAAAGCTTTCAGACTTATTTAAAATCAAAAGAAGCCATGTTACAATATTACAGCCGCATCCATGAGCTCAAGTGAGCCAGACTAAGACTCGATCTGAGTCTAAATGAAAGCAGCTCGACACAGTGTCGAGACAAGTGACGTCGGTGGTCTGGACCGCGATCGCTGGGAAGACGAGGCGAGCAGGGGCCTGTTCGTACCCACTATAGCACCCCAGACACAGTGAGATCATGGCGCGTAACTCACTGTGCCCATTGGACCCCTTTTCCAGACCTGTCAATGTCAGGTTATCACCCCGGCAAGAAATTGCGACGAAGGCTTGAACTTTTTTCTCTTCTTCTCCTTTCTCTCAAAACAACACTCAACACCCAAAGAACCACGAAAAGGAGGGACCGTCACAACCACAGCCGCAGAGTCGCCGCCGACCTCTGCTGATGCTGCCAGCCACATGTCCCTCGTGGCCATCCTCCGCCATGGCCTCCGCCTACTCATCCCGCTGGCGGTAGTCTCGACCTTTTACCTCTACCTCTACCCCGTCTTCCTCGGCTGCGCGTTCCCAGTCGTTCCCAGCAACGGCAGCGACACTCCGAATAGCGTCGAACCTGGCGGCAATGCTGCTTTCCTCGAGGCTGCGCGGCAGCATCTCCCTTTGCCGATCCCCCTCCAAACGATCGGCGCGCGCCCTGCCCCGTTCCGCCTGCTCGCACTTGGCGATCCCCAGCTCGAGGGCGATACCTCCATTCGAAAGCACGGCGGTCCGTTGTTTCCTCACGCGAGGAGTTTCTGGTCACAAATAACCTTCAAGGCCGAAAACTCGCTGCGACAGCGTATTCGCCAATCTCTCCACGACGTGATCGACATCTTTTTCGAGGACGTCTTCAACGAGCTCGAGTCGGTTCGCAAGCGGATAGACCTGTTTGGCAACGACTTCTACCTCGCCCACATATACCGAACAGTAAACTGGTGGACCAAGCCTACACACGTCACTGTGCTTGGTGACCTTCTGGGTAGCCAATGGATTGGCACTGAAGAGTTCCGCCGTCGTGGCCGCCGGTACTGGGACCGCGTTATGCGAGGCACCGAGCGCGTCCCGGACGAAGCCGCCGTCTACCCGTCTATGGAGTATGAGCTTACGGACTATCTGTCGACAACCGGGGAGCCATCCCCGGTCTGGTCGCGCCGTGTCATCAACGTTGCTGGCAATCACGATATAGGATATGCTGGTGACATCAACCAGGACCGATTCGGACGCTTCGAGCGCCTCTTTGGCAAAGCTAATTACGAGCTTCGCTTCGAACTGCCCGTCGAAGATCCTGCAGTCAATGCTACTCTTGTAGATGACGAGAAGAACCCCGAGTCTGACCGCCTTCCTCCCGAGATACGCATCATCGTCTTGAACGACATGAACCTGGACACCCCGGCCAAGGATACATCCCTGCAGGATGCTACCTACGCCTTCATCAACTCGGTTATCGAGACTTCGTCAGCTGTCGAATACAATGGCCACTTCACTGTTGTGCTCACCCACATCCCGCTGTACAAGCCCGAGGGCGTCTGCGTGGATTCGCCTTTTTTCGATTTCCACGGCGAGCACGACGGCGGCGGCGTCAAGGAGCAGAATCTCCTCTCCTACGATGCTAGCAAGGGATTCCTAGAAGGCATCTTTGGCATGAGCGGTAACACGGAGGCACCCGGTAACGGTAAAGGTCGCCGAGGCGTGATCCTCAACGGGCATGATCACGAGGGTTGTGATACGTTCCACTACATCAATCAGACGGACGGCGACCTTGGCGACAGGAAGTGGCAGGTCGAACGATGGCCGACTGCCAAGGGCCGGGGAGCTGTCGGTGCTCCTGGTGCTCCGGGATTGAGAGAGATCACGGTCAGGAGCATGATGGGCGACTTCGGCGGCAACGCGGGCTTGCTCAGCGCTTGGTTTGACGAGGCGACCTGGAGTTGGCAGTTTGAATACGCAACATGCGCCTTGGGGACGCAGCACTTTTGGTGGTTCGCACACATTTTGGATCTCGTGGCGATCGTTGGCATCATCGCCTATATTGTCCTCTCCGTCATGGAGGCAAACAAACTGCCAGCGAACACAAAGCTGAACGGGGCGATGAAAACGAACGGAAGTGTTCCGAATGGAGCTGTACCCTCCAACGGAGCAGCGAAGAAACCGACAGAGAACGGGGAGGTCAAATCATCATAGTCATTTGTGTTGCTCAAATACCCGGCAGGGCAACGCCTGTCTCAGTTTTTAGTAAAGCACTTCATTTCGTCACATTGTTCACACACGCGCTGCAATGTTTCTCTCGGCCATTGATCGCAAACTGCATTCTTCCAGGTTGTGGTGACAAACCCATGCGATCATCAGCAACTCCCGGAGTTCTACATTCGTAAGCGTACCTGCTTCCACGGCCTCCTGTGTTCCGTCGCAATTGTAAAAATACCTACCTCCCCGGCCCCTTCATCGGTAGGCGAGCTGCCCCTCATCTTGTGCTTCAGGATCTCGCCGCAGCAAGGCGACACTGCAGTCATCGTGACATCCCCCAGCCCCAGCCTGATGCATTCTACGCCGGACATCTCGCCGCTGGGGACGCAAGAAAGACATCTGTATTGTGGCTGGCAATCAGTTGCGATGGGTTACCGTACTCTTTAACGTTTCTCAAATCTTCCGGCGTGCCTGAGCGGCCGCGACTGGTCTTACATCTCTCTACCTTACCGGCCATGTGCTCCCGTACGACGGCGCCCGTCAGAATTGGTGACTCCTACGCCACGACCGGTAAGCCTCCGCCGCCGGCAATGTGCAATATCACACCATACCGGCCTGGACATGAGTTTACTTCATGGATCTGGGCCCGGCTAAACGCGTCTTCTGTCACGTCGCACGAGCTCTTCTACGGTACGAGTTGTTGCGGAAAGAAACATGAGGAGCTTCTGTGCCTCCCCTGACGCAGACCGCCGGTCTCTCGGTATACCGGGAAGAGCTTGCGTCTATGAGTCGTCTGCCTAGGGCAGCTGTCATGGCGACCTACCCCGCCGCCATGTGTTTGTCGACTGCATTGTGCGACGGTACTACACCGCCGCGCGGCCCAGGGCAGGAAAGACTATTGCCGATTTCCAACGTCAGCTGTCGGTCCTGACATGTTCCGGGCGGTGCGGGGGCATTGCTGATGTTGATATCACCAACTCGTCAAGTTTCGGTCACGCGAGGCTGGGTCAGGGCTTTCCATCTGCCGGTGGCCGGTTGCTAGCTGGAAGCAAACATGAGGCAGGTGATGCGGCGGTGAGAGCTGAGTGAAGACGTTTGGGAAGCTGTTCAACCTCGGTGAGAGGTTATGTTGGCTGGAGGACAGCATTGGACTGTCGGTTTCGAGATATAAAAGACCAACGATCCTTCGGTGTTGGTGTTTTAACCATCAAGCCAGAGATCAAACACCTACCAACACTGCAGACCACCTCATAGTTCAAGAACACATCCATATTCACTTCTCCATTCCCAGACCAAACTCAAGATCACCAATATGCAACTCCTTTACATCACAGTCTTCACCTTCCTCGCCTGCTACGGCATGGCTGCGCCCACTCAGAAGGCTGATGCGCAGAAGGCTGACACAACCAACGAGGTAGACCCCTTGATTGCCGCTGGCAAGGAGCTCCCCTTGGACCTAGACTGGAAGTTCTGCACCATCACATGCGACTGCGCACGCCTGGCGGACGAAGACTTCGAAACGTAAGTTGACTCCCTCACACTCGAGAGGTGCACCTTGACATGACTGACACTGGGTTCAGACGATTTCAGTGCCTCACAAACCCGAATTGCGAGGAGTGTGAACGCAGGGGTATGCTTCCTCCTCGCAACTAGAGGGCACTGAGCGTGGGAAACAGAGGATCAGGAGCTGGAGGGATAGGGGCGGCGGAACTTGATCGGAAGGGCTGGAGCAATCAAGAAACGAGTAGACATCGTGATCGGTGGAAAGATACCAAAGCAAAGTACGAGGGTTTAAGCGTTGAGGAGAGGGAATCATGACTGTTCATGACGGGCGGCGGGTCTGTTTGATATGTAATAGCCAATTGTAGGCAACATACACTCGTTAACAAGCACGAAACGTACCAAGTGCGGAGACTCAATATCTTCACATAGATACACCAAGCTAGCTAGACCATGCTCCTTCTCCCATGGTCGCCCAGAGGTAGGGTAGTATACAGAGATTCATACATACGCAGACCCACGCGTCGTCAAGTCTATATGCAAGTTGCGGCGCCTCCCCATCGCCGAAACCCGTCCCGATAATACAAGTACAAGTAATTTTGATAAGAGGAGAGAAAAAAGTTGTCGTAGGAGTAGTAACGCGCACGTTCTGTGCTGATTAACCGCGTCAGGGAGCCTTTCCCTCTTTTTTTTACTGCTTCTTGTTGGGGTCGTCACCCTTGACGAACCAGCCGCCGAAGGAGCCCATCATGCTCTGCATGGCCTCCTGCTGCATCTTCTCTTGCATGGCGGCCTCCTCCTTGAGCCACTTCTCGCCGTTCTCGCGAATCTCCTTCTCGAGGAGTTCGTAGTTGCGCTGACCACGCTCACGGGCAATGTCCTGAAGCATCTTGCCCTGAGCCAGGGCCTCGTGGGGGTTCATCTCGCCGTCGGGTGAGACCATGAGACTCATGTTGGAGGGCTTCAGGCCGAGCATGCCACCCAGAAGGCTCATACCAGAGGGAGCCTTCTTCTTCTTGGCCTCGAGCTGCTTCTGGAAGTCCGCACGCGCAATAGCCTCGCGACGGGCGAATTCGGTGGGAATGTGCTTGCCGTCGAAAGACTTGAGGACCTTGCGGACATCGCCGTATTGCATCGTGTGGATGTACTCGAGGAAGGGAATGAGGCTGACCAGCTCCTTGTCCGTGGAGTCGCCCTTCCACTTGGGAAGAACAATGGCGTTCTCGGGCTGGTGCTGGACGCGCTTCTCGTTGGTGTCGATAATGATGACCTTGGATAGATCACGGTTCAGGTAGGAAAGATCCTGGAATCGAGGTCAGTATAAGTGTCGCGGATGAGATTGAAGACGTTCACGCACCTTGACAAACTCGCCATCTTTGTACTTGGTAGCCTCACGGTACAGGGGCCACATAATGAAGCGGTAGGGGTCCAGCTTTCTGACGAGGGGCTCGCCAATGGCGAACGGCACACTGGTGAAGAGAACCAGCTCGTAGTACTGGCTGAGGTAGCGCAGGAAGTAGTCAACGCCAGGTCGCTTCGCAACTCTCCAACCGTGCTCGCGGGACCACTCGCTGTGAACGAGCAAGTCCTCCAAGCTGATGCAGAGGGTGTAGGGGCGCTCGAAAGACGGGTCGGGATCCGGAAGGAGCTTCTCGAAGGCGGGCTCCTGGTAGTAGCTCATGAAGTCATTCGCTCTCGCCTTTACTCTGTTCCACCAAGCCTCGAATCCCCAGCCGTTGGGCGCATCCTCGGCGTGCCTCTTCTCGTCGATCTGGTCATCCCAGTTGCGGCCGAGATAGATCATACCGGCGACAGAGAAACCCAGGAAGGCGAGGTACATGCGGTTTGCAAGTTGTTGTCTTTTCCTGTCTGTGGACGAGACGTATGCGGAATCGGGGAGCTCTCCACGGCCGCGACCGCCACCCGACGCGACTGCGTCCTCCTCGGCGATAGCAGCAAGGGCGGCCTTGTTGGTGGCCCCGGACATCTCGTACGCGAGAGTCGATGGGATACCTTGCGTCAAGTCGGGCAGAGGACCTGTCGGTTTACTGTCTTCGGGGACTTCGGTCGCATCGGAGGCATTTGACTTGGCTTCGGTCTCGGGGGCTTGGGTTGAAGATTTGGATGGTGATGCTTCCTCTGGTGATGAGGCGGCGGGCTTCTGGCTATCGGTAGACTTGGAGGCCGATGTTGAAGGACCCTTGGGCTTGCTTGCCTTCGCGTATGTTCTGCTCCACGTTGCGGCCGCGAATTGAGATCTCGGAGCTGGTGTTGCGACGGAGCGATACAGCTGCGCCGCAGATGGCTGCAGGCGCGCAATGCGAGCTGCTCTCGACAGCATGACGTTTCAACGACAAGTGTCTGTGTGTAAATGTACAAGGGTATGGAGACCCCAGAATGATGCAGTTCCGAGTGGGAGGAAAATGGCGTGGGACGTGATGCGCCGGCAAGGAAAGTGAGCCTGGTGGGCGATGTCGAAGTTGGGTGGAGTGGGTTGGCGATATTCCTGACGAAGGCACTAGAAATTTTTGAGAGAGCACCACCTCAGAAAAGTGAACTCACTGACGACGAACTGACCTTTGGCAGACAGGGAGCACGGAGCCCAGCTGTGTGCACCGCATGTATTTTACTGCGGATTCAAAGGCGAAAGATACATTTACCCACTCTATCAAGGTTCATCATTGAATTTGGAGCTCTGATTGGGTCAAAGTTTGACTGGGACCCAAGCTCTCCCGACCGCGGGGCGACCTGGACGATGTTATCGCCGAATTTCTTCCGCCGAAGACGTCCCGTCTCTCACTGGCTACGGAGCAAAATCGGCACGGCCTCCTCCAATGAGGTCATTTTCGATGCAGAGGCCGTTCCACTCTGGCTCTGCCTCAGCTGATTGGCCCTGGCTACAGTGTAATCGGACTTGGTCGATTAATCACCCAGACCCACCGCCCCAGCATCGGCTCACGTGCGAACCTTGCCCGCGCTTTCCCCGTCCACGTCGCTGTCGCTGCACTGCGCTGTGCTGCGCTGATGTTCTGGTCCGTTGGTGGGTTCCTTCTGTGCCAGGAGCGTCTGGCAGTGACCTTCATGCAGTCCGTCGTCTTCCATCTCTCCCCCTCACATAAACCAAGCCCAACCCCGATACCTCCGCTCGGGATTCTCCAACACCTACTGTTCTATTGCGACTTCGAAGGGCAGGATTCTTCGATTTTCCTCTATCAACCGATTCAAATCTCGGCGCCCTCGGCTCCCCCCGATTTCTCCTGCAACCCACATCCTCTACACTCGCCTCATCGTCACCATGGCTGTCGCGCGTGGTGAATTCTAGAGGGTGGTCCCCAAGTTCGATGCTACGATCACAATGGGACCACCCTCTGTGATTCTCTGCCTGCTTCGAGATTACCTGTCGACCTGCTTCATCTGAATACAGCAACTTACAACTATTGAAATCTCTGCACATAGCCACTAGATACCCCCTTTGCACGACAAAGACCCCGCCACCCCGCCACTACCGCCGCTCCTATCGACGACTCAATTCCACGACTCGCCCTAGAGATATTTCGGGCATTTTTCGAATCCTCGAAATCACAACCACACGGTACACACCATGGTCCGCCGCGTCAAGGTATCGCGCGCCCTCGGGCCGTCGCACGATCCCACGCCAATCTCCTCGACTCTCACGACACCTCTCAGTTCGGCCTATCCTTCTACGTACGCTTCCGAGGTCGATTGGGACAACGAGGTCAACAGTCTCCCATTGAGTGCTCTCACGCTTGAGCAGAAGAAGGCCAGACGGAAGGCGAAACCCTTTCCGTTCATGTCGCTGCCGTCTGAGCTTCGTCTTAAGGTGTACGACTACTATTTCGAGGGCACTGGCGAGGTTATTGATCTCGACCCAGACAACTACAAGAAACTCCACAAAAAGCTCGGCATACAGAGGGTTTGCCGCACCATCTACCAAGAAGTATCCCACTACTTCTACAGCAGCCGCTGCTTCCGAATATTCCCAACCCATCCCGGCAAATACTTCAAGACCAAGAAACCGCTGCTGGCTCGCCTCAAGCCTAACCCGAGATCGCACCTCACGTCACTGGAGTTGCGTCTCGGCCCCGGCTGGAGTAAGCCGCCACGAGGATGGGTCGTCAACCCTGGGCTGGGACTCCGCGAGTGTGTCAATGTCCGCCGATTGTTAGTCATGGTCGAATGTGATCCAAGCGATGGTATCTTCAATGGCTTCCGTCGATCCGACGGATTTTACGAGAGCTTCTGCCAGTCTCTTCTCACCGAGGTGATGAACGAGATGCCGTGGCTTGACACGGTCACGTTTGATGCGTGGCCCAGCGTCAAGAAGTCGGGCGCAATGATGCGCGGACTTCTCGAAATCACTGCGGCGAACAACCGCAAGATCAACTGGGGTCCTGAAAGAGGATGGACTGATGGGCCTGACGAAGAACCCCAGCGCAGCAGTAACCTGGTGCTGGTGCCGCCGCCGACCGAATTCAACACGTCTAGTGTAGGCGTTTTAGTGATGGCCTGAAGACACGATGGTGGAACCCCATTTGTGCGCATCGGCTTGCATTTTCTACTTACTCGCAACTCTGGGATTGGCTTCTGGGACATGGCACGGTATGGGATACGCTGGACTGCGGATACGGCATTGGGTTTGGATTGAACCGTCGCGGCAGTCATAGGCCTGCTGCACTTTTCTCGTGCAACGAATGAGATTGTATGTAATAATAGCATGAGGAATGAGAAACATGATGTGTTACCAACAAAAGCTGTACCTGATCTGCCATGGCTAAGGATATGATGCTGTCGTGATCTACTGCAAATCCACCCACATTGGGTGTAAATATGTCACACATGCTCTCTGTACACACGCTCTCTCTTCCAGCCGTGTGGCCTATTTCCCGTCTCGTCACCAGACCAGCTCCCCTGAATTCCCCGATGGACCGTCCCGTCCAAACCAAACCAAGACGGATAGTAGGTGCATCATGCATTGACTCTCGTTACCCCGCGTTTTTGTTTCCCGCCAATAAGCTTCAGCTGAACGAGGTGTCGTGTGGTCTGTACAGCAAGCCGAGCCATCCATGTTAGACTCGTGCTTTAGTTTCGAGACCTTTCCTGTTTCTCGCAGCTCCTGCTGTTGATGGAGGCCAGCTTCCCCGCGATTTCGATTTCGGGAGGGACATTGCGACAAGGGTTCGATGGCCCGTGCCCGGACAGGACCCACCCAAGACGGGGACGGTCAACGGGGACACCGACACCGACGCCCGGCCCCACCATCCCACTTTGCAGCTGCCAGAACGGCAAGTGCCAGGCGGTGGATTGACGCTTTCCAAAATTTTGGTTTGGTCTGCGCGTAACCTCGTCCGTGTCGCATCATCAGACAACGGCCTTTCGGAGTCACTGAAATACCAACGACCTCACAATCGGAGAGCCTCGCGACGACTGAAGATGCCTCTCGACACCTCCACGTACTCCATGGCGCTGCTGCGCGTCGACGGCCGCCGCTGGAACGAGCTCCGACGTCTGCACGCCCAGATCCGCACGCAGGATGCCGCCGACGGCTCCAGCTACCTCGAGATGGGACACACCAAGGTCATGTGCGTCGTGACGGGTCCGACCGAACCCCAGCGTCGTGGAGGTGCGGGCGGTCAGACCAAGGAAGCTGCCGTCAATGTCAACATTGTCGTTGCCGGCTTCAGTTCGGTTGATCGCAGGAAGCGCGGTCGCAATGACAAGTGAGTCTTCCAAGGCAGATGTGTGAATGTGCTGAAGTCGCAATAATGACTAACCTTTGACCCTCACAGGCGTAACCAGGAGCTCGAAGCCACCATCGCCAAGGCTGTCTCGGCGAACCTTCACACCCATCTCTTCCCTCACAGCAGCATTTCCATTTCGCTCCACGTGCTGTCGCAGGATGGCTCCCTGCTGGCTGCACTCCTCAATGCTTCGACTCTGGCTCTCATCGATGCGGGTATCCCCATGACCGACTACATTGCCGCATGCACTGCAGGCTCGACATCGACCTACGCTGCCGCCGACGATGGCGCCGACCCGCTGCTGGATTTGAACACACAGGAGGAGCAAGAGCTGCCGTACTTGACGGTGGGAACTCTGGGCTTGACGGACAGAGTTGCGGTGTTGGTGTGCGAGAGTCGCGTGCAGGTCAGCCGTCTGGAGGGCATGCTTGCTGTTGGCGTGGATGGTTGCAAGCAGGTGCGGCAGTTCATGGACCGAGTGGTGAAGGAAAAGGGCAGACAGATGGTGCAAGAAGGTACTGTTGAAAGAGGAACTGGCTTGGACTTGGAGATGGAGTCATAAGACAGACATGGTGGAAGGAGATATATCATGATGGCGGAATGAATAATGTTCTCAACGGTCAGATTCCCAACCAATTACTATGTTACAGCCCCAGCTAACCATGCATACAGGTGTCGGAACAAGCTTTTACAACTCGTCGTGCGCAGTGGGAGGCTCGGATACCGTCTCCTTGGGCGCTTCGGTCTCCGCCTCGGGAGTGGGCTCAGTGGCCGCCGTAGACTCTGTGCTCTCCTTGGGGGTCTCGACCTCCTCGACAACCAAGCCCTCGGGAAGCTTCTGCTTGGCACCCTCGCCCAGGCGGATCGCATCAATCCAGTTCTCGACGCTCGTCGCGTCGAAGTTGCCCTCGTAGTGTCTCCACCAGCCGCGGCGGGCGTTCACAGCGACGATCTCGACGTCACCCTTGAGAGAAAGAGCCTTGACGACGGAAGCGCCGGCGGTGTTGTCGGCAGGGACAGAAAAGAAGGGGAACAGCTTGCGCTGGCCTTGGGCGTGCTTGTGCGCGATCTCGCCGAGACTGTTGACGGCCTTCTGAGCATCGTCGTTCTCCTTGGCGGGAACGAAGGCGAGGACGCAAGTATGGGACTTGGGACTGAGGCACTCTTGCTGGAGGATCTCGGGAGTAGCGATAACGGGAATGGCAGGAACGGCGGGGGCGGAGGGGGCCGCGGGAGTCTCCTCGGAGGCCGGGGTCTCGGTAGGGGTCTCGGGCTCTGGCGACGCCTCCTCGGTAGCGGCGGGCTTGGTGGAGGAGCTAGACTTGTCGGCCTTCTTCTCCGCCTTCTTCTCAGTCTTCTTGTCGGCCTTCTTCTTGTCCTTGGCAGGCGCAGGGTCGGGGTTAGGCTCGGCGACCTGCGAAATAAACTTGACCAGACCGTCCTTCTTCATCTCTCCATCGTAGACAATGGGTTCCTTGTCGCCTCCGGGTAGAAGCACCAGGGTAGGAAAAGACTTGACGTTAAACTTCTCGACGGCGGCCGTCTCCTTGCTGCGGACCTGACCAACCTTGACGGCGTCGAGGAAGTCAATGGCGACGCTGCGAAGGAGAGCGCTGGTGGTACCCTTTTCGGTGAAGAGGATGGCCTTGGGCTTGTCGCCCTCGAGGAAGGAGTCGAGGTCCTTGTCGGTGACGCGCTTAACGTGGTTGGTGATCTTGTCGACGACGGCCTCGACGATGCCGGTGGCGGTGCGAGGGCCTTGGTAGTCCTCGACGACGGGCTTGCCGGGCTTCTTGCCGGGTCTCACGATCTTCAGGGTCGGGAAGCCCTGGACACCCATGCCGCCGCAGAAGGGCTTGTTGGCGTCATCGTCGCAGTCGATGGCGGCGACCTTGGCGAGGCCGGCGAGGTTCTTGGCGGCCTTTTCGTAGGCGGGCTTGAGGTTCTGGCAGTGACCGCACCAGGGGGCGTAGAACTCGACGATCTTGTTGGTGTAAGTCAGCAGACGAAGCCTGTAATGTGATTGGTGAAGGGGCGCATACAGAGGTGTAGTTGGAGTTGGCAATCAGCTTGTCGTAGCTGCGGGCGTCGACCTGCAGAACGGGCGAGCTCTTTGAGTATATGCCGGCGCTGACGCCAGGCAGGGCCGACAGAACGGCGACGCCAGCGGCAGCGAGCAGAGTGGGGTGATGCATCGCGGTGGATAGAGTTAAGCAGCGAGTGGGGGTTTGAAGGGATGTGACGCCGGGAAGGCTGCTTGGAGAAAGAGAAATTGGATGTTCAATTCGAGAGAGAGAGAGTGAGGACGGAAATGCGTGAGAATTAAAAGGTTTGGAACATGGGACCGGGCTCAGCTTTGGCCAGGTAAGCAGCTTCAACTTCGACCTCGTTCTTATTTTGGGGGGGCCTTGACGAAGAAAGAACGAGAAAGCAGGTAATTAGCAGGGGGAGGAATAATTGTCAAGTTGGCTTCTTTTTCTCTTCTTTGGGAAAAGAGGCCAGCGTGGAACTGTGAGACGCGAACCCCTCACCTGCACCGCTGCTCCGTCGTTTACCTGGCTCAATTCGACAGTGAATGGAACCGTGGAAATTTCCAGTCAATCCCGTCACCGTCACGTCCAGGCATCCAATCCAATTGACTGACAGAGTCCAGCCACGACCCCACACGAGCTGTTTGAGCTTGAGCCACACATCTAACCTTTGGAGGAAGAAACTTGTGGCGCAGGCATCGATGAGGGGATCTCCCAGAACAACAGGTATTCCAGTACCTTCCCTACCATGACACGCTCAAAGATACATTCCAGGTTCAACCGACCCCCGCTGTGATGCCATGTGGGGAACCTTGACGGTGCGGTAAGGCTTCCAAGATACCAAAGAACATGTCTCCAACATCTTGGTGTTGCACCCCTCGTCGCATGTCCGCTGTCCCCTTGCGCCCGTGAGCTCCCTGCCACCGACTTATTTTTTTCGCCTGGTCTGTCCGATACAACACCAACACCGACTGCGATTGCTGCGAGATTCGCATCTTTGCGACTTCATCCGCAGCCCGCCATGGCCGATACGATCCCCGAAAGCCTGCGACAGGCCGACATCACGAGATTCCTCAACCGCGCAAGGCAGCTGCGCGAACACAAGCCGGCAATCACCTACTGGTGTACGTGACATGCCATCTTTCTCGCTGTATGATCACCCGAGCTGACCGGTTTTGGAGGCGAATATTGGGTTATCAACCAGATTCTCGCAAAGCAGTTGCACAATGTCGACGACGAGAGTCTTTCCTACACGACCAATTTGATGGACCGTCTGGAGAAGGTGAGCCATGCGATGACGGAACAAGGGCCTTTCAGCGACCGGAGCCTAATGCTGGACTAGACGAAAACCGAAAATGCCGGCGAAGAAGCCATCACGGACGACGCCGTCGGCCAGGCATACGTCGAACAATTTGCCCAGGAGGCCTTTGACCGCGCTGAGAAGGTCATGCGCGCAAACCGAGTAACAAGGTATATATTCTCGTCCCGTCCATCTTGCGGCCCTGCGGCTGACACATCCGACTCTAGAACCACCGCCGATACGTTCGACGCCGCCGCCACGTTTCTCTTGCTGTCCCAAATCTGGGGCCCGTTAGACGACGAGACACAGAAGAAGGTCAAATACGCAAAGTGGAATGCTGCTCGCATATTGAAGGCCATAAAGGAAGGAAAGGACCCTAACGAGTCGAACCCGAAGCAAGAGCCCGAGCCCGAGGACGCCCTCCCTGCCCTGGACCCCAACGACCCCGAAGTCCAGGGACTCTCGTCGCCTCCGCCAAAGGCCGCTTTCGTAGAAGACGATCCCGATACCGAGTTCTACAGGCAGGCCGCGGCCCCTGTGCCCGACGAGACCGTTCCGCCTCAAGGCCCAAGCGAGCCCGAACCTGCGCAGTCGAGCGTGCTAGACCTGCCCTCCGTCCCGTCCGGGAACGACGTGAATCCCGTGGCGCCCCAGACACAAGGCTATTTCGACCCTCCCGAACAATTTCCTCCCTCGCCGCTCAGCCAAGCCGGCGTCAACGACACCACTGGGGCCGCGAACGCTCCGTCTGCCCCCTCGCCCTACGCCGGTTCATCGACTGGGCCGTCGTTTAGTCCAGCCAACGCCGCTTCTCCATGGCAGCCACCGCAGATACCCAAGCCGACCCCTCCACCTGCCCCTCAGCAGTTCAAGCCCCCACCGACGATTCCACAACAACCAAAGGCCCCGGTCGTTCCCATCTCCAACAACTCGTGGACGCCTAACAACACGCCGACAGACGACATGGACCTGCCAAAGGCCCAGAAGCACGCCAAGTGGGCCATCTCCGCGCTCAACTTCGAGGATGTGCCAACAGCAGTCAAGGAGCTTCGGAATGCACTTGCCGCCCTTGGTGCGCAGTAATAGAGAGCTGGCTGTATGCATAATTCAAGCAGAATCACGACACGGGAACCTGATGGGATGAGATCAACCTTGGAGATTCAAGGACACGGCGTTGGAATGATTAACGTCTGCTTTATCATATCGGATGCCTGGCATAAATATATTTCGACCCGTCTTATGCTGTTCCTCCATTCACACGAATGACCTGACCTGACACCCAAGCAGACTCCTTGCTAGCGAGGAACAAAACGACCGCCGCGATTTCTTCGGGCTCACCAATCCTGCCGAATGGGCTACCGGCCGTGACGTGCTTGATCATCTCCGGCGTCTTATCCTTGTAAAACAGATCCGTGCCGGTCGGGCCCGGGGCAACCGCGTTAACCGTGATGCCCTTCTTCGCGAGGTCCTTGGACATGTACTTTGTCATCTGTTCGATGCTTCCCTTCGTAGAGGCGTAAAGCAGGTATGGTGGTGGGAGATTGCTGGAGGCGAGAACGGTGGTCGAGATGAAAATGACCCGGCCGCCCTCGGACATGTGAGGAAGCGCTTTCTACGAAGCATTAGTCAGGGACGACAGGTAAGATAATTCGGTGGAAAGGCAAACCTGAGTCAAAAAGTATGGCGCCTTGACGTTGGTGTTGAACATGATGTCGAAATCTTCTTCGGTGGTGTTCTCGACAGTGCGCATGTGCATCATAGCGGCATTGGGGATGAGGATGTCGATGCGGCCGAATTTCTCCACGGTGGCGTCAACGAGCTTTTGCAATTCTGGCAGCTTGGAGTTGTCTGCCTTGACGGCAATGGCGCGTTCCCCGCCGATCTGCTTGACTACCTCGTCGGCGGCGGCAGAGTCGCTGCTGTAGTTGACAACGACCTTGGCACCTTTCGAGGCGGCGTCGAGGGCAATGGCCTTTCCGATTCCCTTGGAGCCACCGGTGATGACGACGACCTTATCTTGAAGAGACATGCTGAGATTTGGCTAAATGGTATTCGGTGCTGGAGAGGGTATTTGGTGTTGGAAGAAGGGTTTACAATTGTCACAGGGTGATAGGGAATAATATGTTTAATGTGTCAATGGAGTCTTGTGTCCATGGGGAATCGGTATCTGGTCCTTAAGTATGCTTTGTGTCTTTCGAAGAGGCGCTGGCAAGCCCGAGAAGCGAGTCATCCATTGTCGCGCCATCGCGACTACGAAGGAACGAGGAGCTCCATGAAAGGATGCGTTTAGGAGGAGCCGACTGTCCCTGATCTGCATCCGATGAGATGTGGAATTGGAGCTAGCCTAACAAGTGAGTCTACAAGCCTTCGCTTCCCTATAGGGAAGAGCTTGTTTTTACACGCGAACGCCGAGCTTGTGCTAGGGGAGCTCAGGGTGGCATGCTTGGTCGGGTAAATCCGCCATTTCGTGGGTTGCCAGCTGCGCTAAGATGACCCTGTCTCGGGCGTGCCTTGTTCAGTCCGAGGCGCGAAACTTCGTGAGAGGACTGTCGGATGTAAGTGCCGTGAGAATGGGTACTTGGTGGTGACTCAGCCGAATGGAGATGGAGCTGCTTCCGATAGGGCTGGGGGTCAGAGGAATGACATATGTACAACTTCCAGGTCGAAGTTGACGGCTCAGCTCCGTCTCGCCGTCGGGTTTGGAGAAAGATGGCTTTGTAAAGCCGACCAGGATCAATGACTGATTGGTAGACGGGTATAATCTGGATATAAGATCCATCTAGCTCTTGGATTCCCGAGCCGGGAGATCCTTCCCGCAGACAGATCGAGTGCTTGGCCGTCCCGATCCAACGGTTCTCCGGATCTCATAACGGTCGCCAATGGCGCGGATCCGGGAGTTGAAGACTCAATGGGCTTAAGTCCGTTGAATGGTCATTGTTTCGACTTCTTCGAAGGTTCCCGCCCAGCAACTTCACAACTATCGTGATTGGATGCTGCTATGTCCGTCGGGGTTAGGGGCATCTCATTACCGGGATCTTATCATGGGGAGGGATGGATTGAATCTTGTTGATGTCATCTGAACTCTAGCCCTAGATGGCCGAAGCAACCCCTCACTTTCTTCAGCTCTCGGAAGTGTGTGCTGGAGTCGAGTAGCAACTACCTAGTCTCTATGCCGAACTACAACCTGAAGAGCAACTCATTCGTACTCACGACACGCCTCGCTCAGCGTTGAAAGCTGTAGAAAAGGCGATTACTTCGGAAACCATCGCCTACTTCCACCGTTAAACACTTGATTTGTCTCGACTTTGGTTGAAACCGGGGCGTTGAACCGGAGCCCATGGAGCCCATGGAGTCCACGGAGCATATGAAGTTGTGGGGCATTGCCCCGAGCGGAATAAAAACGTGCAAAGGACGTCATCTGAAGCTTCGGTCACAGGCAATCTGGATGTGATGGCTTGTTATGCGCCTGCTTACAATTACGATCTTCAGGTATCATGAGTCAAGCTTGTTGGTGATGTGAGTGACGGTCTGCTTCAATGGGCTTGGCGGACCTATCATGAGCCGTCATCGCAAGCACCATCCTGATAAGACAGGCCTTACCAGTACAACATTCTTTCCCGTTCCGCGTTGATCCGGAGTTACCGCCGTTTGTGGGGGTAGTAGCAGGTCCTTGCCTTTGAGTTTTCGTTGATGGAGGTGAGGTGAGGGGTTTGATGTCAATACCTAACCTCTGCTTACCAAGGCTCGGCTTTCTCTGTGCGACTGGTCTTCTTGTATAAAAGGACTTGATCCCTCTCATGTGCAGCAGTGATGTGCTCCTTACGACCCAGACTTAATCTCGAATCAACTTGACTAGAAACGCTCACGACTCCTTCCTACCTCGCACGCCTTGCTCCAGTCACGAACCACGAGCAACGATGACTTCCCTGCCGCAGACATACAAGGCCGCCGTGATCAAGTCCGCACGGGCGCCACTTGAGATTGTCGACTTGGAGCTGAAGAAGCCAGGCCCTGGCCAGGTCCTCGTCAAGGTCCTGGCTTGCGGCGTGTGCCACTCCGATGTGGTTGTCCAGGAGGGAGCATTCGGCGACTTGTTCCCCCGCGTCCCTGGCCACGAGATCATTGGTGATGTGGTAGCTGTTGGCGAGAATGTGACGAGATTTACTGGTGGCGAGAGAGTCGGAGGTGCCTGGCACGGAGGTAGGTATCCAGAGTTGTCGTACAAGACACACAATGTGACGCGTAGCCTGCTCACTAACACTCGGCGCAGGGCACGACGGAACATGTCGCCAATGCCAGAAGGGCTTCTTCCAGACATGCCAAAACGCAACGATCAACGGTGTCTTCATGGACGGTGGATACGCAGAGTACGTGCTGCTCCGTGCCGAGGCCGCGGTGCGGGTGCCGAAGGAGATGGACCCGGCCGATTCGGCCCCTCTCCTCTGCGCCGGCGTGACGGTCTTCAACAGCATCCGCAAGATGGGTATCGAGCACGGAAGCCTCGTGGTGATCCAAGGCCTCGGAGGTCTGGGCCATTTGGGCGTGCAGTATGCCAACCGCATGGGCTACAAGGTGGCGGTGCTCAGCTCCGGAGCATCGAAGAAGGACTTTGCCATGAAGCTCGGGGCACACGAATACATCGACGCCAGCGCCGAGGATCCGGTCAAGAAGCTTCAGGAGCTCGGCGGAGCAGCGCTGATCGTGGCGACGGCGCCTCACGCCAAGGCCATTTCACCTCTCACTGGCGGTCTTCAGCCCGGGGGAAAACTCTGTGTGCTGGCTCCCGTCGGGAACTTGGAGGTCGACTCGGTGGACTTGATCATGGGAGGAAAGTCGGTCTGCGGCTGGCCGAGCGGGCACCAGGGTGACACAGAAGATGCGTTGGACTTTGCGGCGAGACACGGCGTCAAGTGCATGATTGAGAAGTTCCCTCTTCTTGAGGCGAAGAAGGCTTCCGAGCACATGATTTCGAACAAGGTTCGCTTCCGTAGCGTTTTGGTGATGCAGTAGGGTGAGTATTGGATCATTATGGTAGGAGTTGGTGAGCGGAAAGGGCGGTATCGAATTGTAGTCTTGTCAAATTGAATCATCCATTGCAAAAGATCATGCAAAGAAGTGTTTGCTCAACTTCGTTCATGCACCTCTTGGTTCTCGGCTGCAGGCTCCCGTGACTGGTGCGATGTTCGGTGTCCGATGTTTCTGGAGAGGTACCTAGGTAGTGAGATGTAGTGAGAGGAGAAACGAAAAGAAGCGTAGTGAAGGAAAATAGAACGAAACTGCGTCAGGTCGTTACCCCTGCCGCTGCGAACGCGCTGTGACGCGTTGGAAATGTCTTAGGCGTGTCCCCGCAGAACGCCCTCCACGTCTGGCCCCTGGTCTGCGAAAGAATTTCACCCCAAAGGCCGCTACGCTTGGTTGGGGACGGGAGAGCCCATTAAATTACCTTGCCTTTAGGTATGGAGGTACCTTACATTGAGCTGGGCTGCGGCAAAGTCCGTTCGTTCCCGCTCAAACACTTCATTATTTCTACCTATCCATCCATCCCTCACTTCACTTCATTTCACTTCGCTCGACGTCACGTCGCCTCTCATCTCTCACCTCTCACCTCTCATCATCTCCATCCCCTCGCTCACAGCCGGCTAGATGAAAGTCACATTCACAGCCCAACTCTGCTAATGTACTACTAGTGGGCCTCCCGCAGCTGAGCAATCATGCATCCCAAAAAGTATACCGACCCTGAGAAGGCCATTTGGTTCATAAGCGGCGTCTCATTGCCAGAACCACCCTGGCCTTCAAACTTGCCACTATCACAAGCAGTCCTATTCCATCCTGTCCACACGAGGCGTCTTGGCGAAGAAGACCCAGACGATGATAGGCACGGCGACTCGAAACCAGAGGCCCGCATGTACAAACTTCGCAAGCGCCGTATCCAGGTGAACCTCATCATTCTCTTTCGCTTAGCAACCTTCGCTCAGCACCTGTCCTTCGACCACGACCACTTCTGGGACTTCGTCCGTGAAAACTGGGCATGCAACACCGGCATACATAACACCCAAGAACTCGTGAATAAATACGCTACTCGCCGTCTCATGTACCTCGATAACCCTAGAGTTAAGAGGCGACACGCTGACCTCTTGACCGACCTCATCGACCTTTGGATTGACCGCGATGGCGACCTTCCTGTCGAGAGGTGGCCGCCAAGTCACGTCATCAAGAGCGAATGGAAACGTGTCAAGAGAGCTTGGGATGACGAGACAAGAGGCAATTATTCTTGGCTGGTCTCCAGTGAAAATCGCCCGTTTCTTGGCTCGTTTCCCATGCCACTCGATCCGGGCACTCCCAATAACTTCAAGATCAAGGGTGAGGGTTTGCGATCACGGGGAAGTTTCAGCAACGACTCTGAGAGGCTTTCCGACCGACCGACCCGGAGAATCGAAGAACGAGAACTATATCCACCACAACCACCCGCCAAGGTCGATGTCGAGGACGGCACCCCCAACGAATTGCAGACGCCGAGCGGCCCCAAGATGACAGTCGACGAACTCATCCAGAGCGAAGGAAATCCTTCGCAGAAACGAAAGGTGCAACGCAATCTCGATGACCCCACGCCCACTAAGCGCCGATGCGTACCAGACGATGCGCCGTCTCCCTGGCTGAGAACCCCAAACCCGGACTTTGGCTCGGAGAACAAATCCCCCGGCATCGCATCTGTCGATAATCACCATCAGGAGGAGGCTCAGGCTTCTACTGCCCCCGACCAAGAGATGGTTGACGCGACAGATGCACCCCTTACCGACAGAGAGCCAGGCGCACCAGTCGCCGACATGGAGACAGAGACAACATCAGCAGCCCGAAAAGATCCGTCCCAAACAAGTTCATCTCATACCCAACCGGCTGAAACGTCTTCTGAGCAGGCGGTGCCGGTCGAGGTCACGGATTCTGCAAACAACTATGGAGAGATCGCTACAAAACACGACAACATGATTGGCACTCTGCAAGCTAGAGCCAGCGAGCACAGGGACACCCTTCAACTTCTCGAAGAGAAGACTGCCTCACATGAGGACAAAATCGGTTTCCTTGATGCCCGAGTTACCGCACATCACAACAAGTTCAAAGGGATAGAAGCGGAAACTAATAAACTTCATCGGAAGATCGACTCCTGTGAGGCGTTGTCCGAGAAGCAGTGGAGTCTAGTTCGCGCTCTTGAGGAAAGAACTAGCGAGCACGTCACAATAATTCGAGAGATCCAGTCGTCTGGGGCATTATCTGAGAAGCAGTTAGATCTTCTTCAGACCCTAGAAAGAAATACTAGCGAGCACGCCACGACACTTCAGAAGATCCAATCTTCTGGCGCACTGACTGGAGAACAATTGGATCTTCTTCACACTCTTGAAAAAAGAACTAGCGAGCACGCCACGATGCTTCAGGACATCCAATCTTCCGGATCATTGTCCAGAAAACATTTGGATCTGCTCCACACTCTTGAGGCAAAATCGAGCGAGCACGCGACAAAGGTTGTTTCTCTCGAGGCTGCAACTGGCAAGCATGGGGCTACACTTCAATACCTCGAAACAACAGCTACCAAACAGAAGAACGCACTCCGCGCCTTCGAAACAACATGTGGCAAGCACGAGGTCAAGTTTCATCATCTTGAGAAAGCAACCAGCAAGCAGAAAGACACACTTCACTCCCTCAATTCAAGGGCTGGCGAGAGTGACAAGAAGGTCAAAAACCTCGAAGTCTCCGTCGCTAAACATGACGATATGTTCACGTCCTTCGAGAAGACGGCCAGTAAGCAGAAAAAGGAGGTGGAGTCTTTGGCAGAAACTGTCAGTGAACAAGGAAAGGAACTCAATGACTTCCGGAAATCTCACGAGAAAAAGACCAGCGCGCATGGGCAAGGACTTACCTTGCTCGAAAAAGAGATGGGAGCCGGCGTGCGGGGCGATGCCCTCCAGTCGCTTCAAGCCGAGGCCCAGAAAGTTGGCGGCCTGGACTCCCAGGTCATTTCCCACGACGAACAGATTCGGTCTTTGCAAGATGAAGTTGGCCAGCACAAAGGTATCATTCAGTCTCTCCAGAGCAAAGCCAGCGATCTTGATCAAAACGTCGGCAGACACAATGGAACACTTGAGTCTCTACAAACCAAAGCCAGCGATCTCATTACAAAGGTCCACGGGCACGACGGGATACTCGAGTCTTTGGAATCCAAAGCCATTGGTATTGATCACAAGGTCCGCGGGCATAATGGGAAACTGGAATCTCTGAGCTCAAAAGCAGGCGATCTTGACAACAAGGTCAGCGGCCACAGTGGAAAACTCGAGTCTCTGGAATCCAAAGCCATTGATACTGATAGCAAGATCCGTGGGCACGACGGAAAACTTGACACTCTGGAAAAAGATGCTGTCAAGCATGGGGATACCATCAGAAGTCTTGAAGTCAAGGCTTTTTCTTACAATGAGAGGATAGAGTCTATGGAAAGGACAGCCGAGAAGCATGGGGGACTATTCGACTCTATACAAACCAAGACCAGCAGTCTCGGTGAGAGATTTGAGGGCTACGATACGAGGTTCAAGTCCGTTGAAGAAAAGGCCAAAATCCACGGAAATCTTATCGAGTCTCTTCAGACTAAGACCACCGCTTTCGATGAGAGATTCGACAAGCACGATACAAGGTTTAATTCTGTGGAAGAAACGGCCAAAAAGCACGGAAGACTATCCGAGTCTCTTCAGTCTAAGACTAGCAGTCTTGATGCAAAATTTGGCGGGTACGACACTAAGTTAAAGTCTGTGGAAGAAACAGTCGAAAGGCATGAGGGACTATTTGAGTCTCTTCAATCCAAGACCAGCAGTGTCGATGCAAGATTTGGAGGGTACGATACGAAGTTCAAGTCTATGGAAGAAACAGTCGAAAACCAGGGCGGACTACTCGGTTCTCTCCAACTCAAGACCAGCAGTCTCGATGGAAGGCTCGGTGAGCATGCCGAAAGGGTCACGACGTTGGAGGACAAGACTGGCAAGTATGGGAAAGAGCTTCACGGTCTTACGGAAACGGTTACTGGCGTCACCAAGACAGCTGGCGAGCATGCCGAAATGATGCAAGAACTGCAGGATGAAATGAAGCTCATCTCAGAGGCCAGCCAACTGTCACGCGACATGCGAAAAGCCGACCACGAACTGAGCATCTTCACAGCTTCGAAGTGCGAAACCACCATGGAGAAGCTCGACAATATCACAGAACAGCTATCGACTCTCAGCAAGGAAATTGCAGCGTGCCGTCAAGTTGCCGAAGAAACTGGACAACAACAACAAGAACAACAAGTTGATACCTACCAGGCAGGCCACGAGACACTCAAGGCGCAATTGAAGTCTGCCTTGGAGTCTGTTGATTTATTAAGGCAACAGCAACAAGACCGAAGTCGTAAGCAAGAGAATCGGATAAAGACCACGGACAGCCAAGTTATGCGCTTGAATACCGACCTCAAATCTGCAACGAAGACTCTGGAAGGGATGGAGTACAGGCAACGAGAACATATTGATGAAGTTGACGATCGGCTAGACACTACTGCCAAAGCCCTTCAGTCGATAACTGCAGCTGTGCGGTCTCTCGAAAGCCAACAGAGAAGCAACGAGGAGACTAGGGAGAGATTGGAGACCCGACTATCCGGCGTTGAAAGTGGCAGCAAGGATGTGACTATGTCCGTTCCTGGGGGCATGGGATATCGGTTGACCAGGATGGAGGATGCTATCCAAGCAAACACCGAATTAATCGACAACTGCAGGACGCTGGTTGAAGTGAGCAAAACGTCTTTGGGCCAGCAATTTAGCTCGCTTGATAACCGACTTCGGCTGCTGGAGCAGAGATTCAATCATCGTATGGCCGAGCAAGACCATGCATCCAAACAACAAGCTATCAGGATGGAACGACTAGAAGCCGAGATGAGGCAGCTAAAGGGGTCAGTCATCGCCTTGGAACAAGATATGGCAAAGCCTCAGCAGTCCCCAGCTGAGGCTTCCAACTTCCAGATTCAACTTAACACATTGCGAAATTCTCTCGCCACTATTGCGAGACAAAGCACGCTGACTCCCTCTGAACAGCCAAACAATGCGATAGCACCATTGAGGCAGGCTAGCGGAACCCGTCAATCTTCAATACAGCCGCGGACAAGCGCATCAACGACGCCGCAGCCGCCGATAGTGCGCTAGGGTCCATGTGTATCATTAAACATGAAGGAAGAGGAGGAAGTTTTAGTTGTGGGTAGTCTTAAGAGGCTGGCTATACGGAGCGAGACAAGCCATGAACACCAAGTCACTTTTGATGGTGTTTGTAAGGGGTGGCTTACTTGTCTGTCTAGGGGATATCTGAACAATTCTCGTAAGCTGGGCTTAGACAGCTAAATTGAAAGGAGGACGGGATGAGTCGAGTATTTCGTCAACTCAAAGCTTCTCAATCATCTGGCTTTCGCCCCCTGAGAGCCTTCCATTCGTCTTCTAACATGGAAAACAGAAGCACATCCCACCATCTCATATTGTGAAAATGTGATTTGCGATACCGGCCTTCAAGCACGAAACCCAGCTTTTCGTACACATGCCTTCCACGCTCGTTGTACTCGACGCAGCCCAGGCTGATGGAGTGCATGTTGGCTTTCTCAAAAGCCCAATCGGCTGTGAGCGTGTCTCGTCGTCGGTTGCTGGTAGACAGATGATGACGCCCAGAAGCATGCCTTGGAGTTCCAAAAGTAAGGAGTCGTTGCGTTTTCGAGTTTGGGGCCGAACAACGTTGGAGTCCCCTAAAGCGAAACCAACTGGATCGTTCTTGATCTGGGTGTGAAACCAGATTTTGTCGTCATCGTCGTCTTCGATGGCTCGGAAGGTGAGCCGCTTGGACCGGAATGAATTGCTCATATCACCCGCCATTATGGTCAAGATTGAACAAGAGCGTCTGAATATTAAGAAGCCGGATTCTGATGCGAGAAAACGTTGACGGTGATCCCATTAGGAACCATCACCATGATCACCTTTTATACCCCGTTAATGTGCCAGCTGGAGGATGACTTGTTTGCACTAACCGGAATGACCGAGACATTGTATCATTGCGGTGTTCTCATTGAGTCACGCCGAAGTTGCAATGCCCGCGTGTTACACGACGACGACTTTGCCAGATCTAGTCCCAACAGGCTTTGTGGCGTCCACTCACGCGAGCATGACAGTCCCCGTTTTGGAAGGCGAATATGCATGTTTTTATAATAGGGTGTATAAAAAGAAGTGCTCCGATTGCTTCACCGTGTTCTATTACTTGTTTCCCTGTCATGTAGCGTTGAATTATTTTAATCTCATTAGATATTTAAGTGCAGTAAGTTGCAGTTACAAACGGTCTTCCCTCATGGAAAAGGTTTGAACGACGACGATGTCCCGATTATCTCCCCTGTCGCTACCCTGTGATTCTTTGGAGGCTTCAAACGTCAATTCCGTCTCGCTGTCGTTGTCGCGCTGGGTGCCCTGCGACTCCCAGACGCGAGGCCGCTTGCTTGAGAACTTGCTCTGCTGGCTCTCACCCTGGTCGCTATTGCTGGCCAATTCGTGCGCCTCCGCTTCGTCCTTGGCCATGAACGTAGTAAGACTAAAGGGGCCACGCCTTGGTCGACTGGCACTGCTGTTGTTGCTGATATCTTTCAACTTGCCGCCCATTGCGGACGGGGCGTTCCGGTCGGAGTCGTGAAGGGCGGAAGGACCCATCGAGGTGAAGCCGAGTCGGTGCCCGACCAGACGGAATAGCGGGCGGAGGGTCGCCAGACTGCCCGCTGTAATCGCCAGACCCTGCTCCGTGGTGGACCAGATCGCGATATCTACGGTTGCATCTGCGGGAGCGCGAGTCAGCACCGTTCCATACCCATGGAACCTTAAATCGATCGTGAAAGAGTGGGACGGGACTTACACAAGAAGTCAATGTTTTTGAAATCCTTGACATACGGCATGCGGACGACAACGGCAGCACTGGCACTATCATTCACGTTAGAAGGTCGCGATGGAGGTGCGTAGGATGAGAGCGTCACGAACATGCAGGCCATGGCCATAATAGGGACCAGGGCAATCTTCGTCTTGCGGTCCATCTTGAGATTCCAGATGAGGACGATGGGCAGAATCGCAAACGTAAAGTCGCATATAACGCTGAAGGCGCTGTAGAGGTAGGTGAGGGCAATGATGACGTCCATGTTGATGCAGTGTCCGTCGGTCGAGCCGGTATACTGTTCCCAGAAAAAGGCAATCGGCTGGCATTGCAAAAGAGTGACGAAGAAGAAGACGACACCGGTGCAAACAGTGCAAAACATGACGAAGTAGATGATCCAGATATCGATTTTGCGAACCGTTATCCGGAGGAGGAACCAGCCGATGGAGATTTTGGAAGAGATCATCGAGAGGCAGTACCAGAGGTAACAAAACCACCAGAACTAACACGCGTTAGCATCATTTGTCCACGATTAACAGTCCATTCTCGTCAGGTGAGTGAAATGTTACCTTCATTGCATCTGCACGGTCTGCTGCGTCCAGAACCCAGTAATGCCGTCCCGTTCCATAATGAATACCGGTGAGTGCGCATGCAACAAAGAGGGCGAAGAAGACCTAGAGAAAGCAACCATCAGTCAAGCCGCAGGAAACTTTCGGGCCACATCGATGACGGATTTGGCGTACCATAGCAGCAAGCATGCAATAGTCATCAAATCCGAAATTCTTGACGAGGCAGATTCGAGAGTAGCAACGAAGAACAATCGCAATGCCGGCCGCCGTGACGAGCGTCACCCCGACGGCGAACAGCTCGGGGCCGCGGTTTTCGGTGTCCTCCGCCGTCGCCATCGGATCGAAGAATTGAAGCTGAAATAAGGTCGATACGATATTAGGGAAGATGGTGGAAGGAGCGAGTCGTGTCCAAGGAGGGACCTGGCCGAGAAGAGCCGCAAGAATCGGACGGTTCGTTCTACGGGTTCTCCATTTCGAGAGGGACTGGACGAGAAGAGCAAACGGCGGGACCTCTTGAAGATATGCACCTACGGATTGGGAGTGGGAGCCACAAGATGCCGTGCTTGTGGAATGTGTGTGGCCTGGCCCTGTCAGTCATCCCTTGAAGGGCAGGCCAAATGCGCGCCCCCCTGACCATCACACGCAGGTTTGCAGACTTGCATCGTGCAGAGGACCACACCCCCGGCAGGTCCCATCGAACTCGACGAAAGCCATGCCGTATTAGAAGGAGATCTTCAGCATTGGGCTGTCAGAAGTGCGGGACGTGAATCCTTCTGGCAGTCAAATTCAGGGCCGCGGTTGTAAGCAAATGTCGGCAGATGGGGCGTACCACATCTCGGGTATCCCAGCCTCACACACTATCAACCAAGTCCGTCTTAGTTATCCAGCTTAGCGGCCGGTGAAATGGCCATGTTTAGCTACCGTCCGACGAGCCCATTGTCTGGAATTCCCTCCCCCGCATTAGCTCCGAATGGTCAACCTCGGGGATCCTTTCCGCCAAGAGGTTCAACACGCGGAAAGTTGGGTCTCGCGAGAGGGTCACAATGGGTCCCCTCTTCAGACACCAGGCTTTTTCCCGATCCCATATTGTCTCCTTGCCAGCTTCCCACGAGGCCGGAGACAGGGAACAAAATCCACTGCGAAGAGAAGATAAGGGACTCGACGCGTTGGGTCGATTTGGGGGCCGATTGAGATTTCAATTGCCCGCATCTGGGAAAGGAACCGTCACATTCGTACGCTCCATCTATGCAATGATGAACACTGGCGTGGCATTTGTTTCTCCAAGGGTTCTGAGGTTGAACTCTGTAAAGGAGTGCAGTTGATCGGCAAAAATGAGTATATTATCCCGGAAGTCTATATCCAACGATTTTCACACCGGTCTCGGGAGGGGGTTCTTTGGAATGCTTCCTTTTGCACCGTTTTGGTTGCATCACACATGCAGGTCAACTTCTCAATCGAGCATATCACCAACATGGCACCACTTATTTTTGCGAACACGCGAGCGTTGGATGTCGCCTCCAACTTCTGTGAAAACACTGAGACCCCGAGAAGACGTCAATCAGCTCGTAGTCTCCAATATTCGGTCTCTAGCCTGCCGGCTGTCAAACTTGCGCCGCCCACATTATCCGCCCGGTCCCAAAAAACAGCAGCTATCTACAGAAGAGGCAAGCTGCTCACGCCAGTGGGCTGAGGCGAACTTTTCCGTGACCAGCCCAAAAATTGCTGCTAATGCAGGTTCAATGTTGAGAAGGCCACTAAAGAAATTTAGCACGGATGCCGTCTCTCCTGACAGGCACCAGGGCAACGTCGGCAGCTGGAGTGTTGAGTACGAAAATTTCGGGGGACCGGTCGAACGGCCGAGGAAAAGAAAAGGGATGCGATGTGGGAGACTCGGGACTCGGGTAAGGAGGGTCAGAGTCAGAAAAGAGGTGAGCATCGACTACTCTCGATTCAGGAACTGATTGTCAGTGTCTCACAGGGCTCCCCACTCGTATTACGGTGTCATTGGCGTCGGTTTAGGGGAACTCATCCGGACCCAAAATCCATTAAGCCGTCAGTCCACTCGTTCTTCACGCGTGTGGCAACCATTAGAAAACATGAGCCGTCAGCCCTCCCGTTCCTGCGTGCGCAGCGTGGCAGCTAAACCATCCCGTTGGGCTTTTCGTAGAATTCCCGTAGAATTGTGGCTTGCGGTTGGGCTGCTTGGTGAGACAACATGACAAGCACCGACTGACTCTCAAATGACACGACGCAGGCAAGACAGGGCCCGGACTTGAAGAATGTCTTCAGGGTCGGCTTCAATTTCCATTGGTGCTTCTGGCTTGGTGCCGAAGAGTATTCTAATTATTACCTGGATCCCCGTCATCGGAGCGGAGGTTTCATTATCCAATGCCAAGGTCTGACAGGCCAACATCAACCCTCGCCATCTTCCCAGCTTCACCTCACTGTTATTCCCAGTCAACCCATCACTATTCCCAGTCTCCCATCAGGCTGGAATTGATCGGACAAACACCCACAGTCGCGGACGACTTTGTCCGTTCCCACATTTATCGTCAAATTGCGTCAGATCTCACCCTGTTCGTAAACCCGAGCAGCACCCGGCTATCGCGGACGCATGCCCGCTGGTCCCAATTTAACAGACACTGCCTGCGCGCACTGATATTTGCAGGGCAGGCCATTCGCCATCCGGTGGAGATTGCTTCGACGCCCCTGGTACGCGATCTTCCATCAACTGCTACTTCCATAAGGCAGGCTCAGCACAGTCCCAGAGAGCAGAAAATCAGCTCGCGAATCGAAAATCCAGCCTCTTGCTACCCTTGTCTGCGGTAGTATCGAGGTATCGCTGGCGCTCCTCCTGTGACATGGCGTCCCAAATCCGGTCTCGCTGCTTATTCCTCCAGACGTAGTAAAGCTTCGCGGTCGCGTAGATCACTATATTGAGACTAGCAACTCCCGCAAGCACCCTGTTTCCGCGACGATACTCTGGACGGTCGTCTCGTCTGTAGATGTTGGCGCTGATAATGGATTGTAGCTGAACAGACATGTTATAGAGTGCGGCTGAGACTGTCCTTGTTCTAACAGTGTTGGAGTTGCGACTCGCCCAGCCAACTTGCCTGGACGAAATGTCAGAGAGACACACGTAAGATTGGATGCATTGAGACACTTACATGGGGTGAGGAGAGGGGTAAGACAATAGTACGACGACCAAAGCATATGTGGCCCATCTGCTGACATCGGAAGGAATCACTGCAAGGGCAATAACACAGGGGAGCAACCATACTTCGACAAAGACGCCAAGCAAGGCTCTCTGGTTGACTTTCTCCGAGATCCAGGTCAAGATCAGCATCTATTACCGGTAAGTAAGGGCAGTTAAATCTTGGTATTCTGAACAGCTTACGTTGATAGTCGTCGCAACCTGACAAGGTATACTGAGAAGGTTGGTGTCGAATGTATCAAAACCCAATTGTCTTAAACTTAACGTGAGATATTGGTCAGGTGGACCAGCAGGAATAGAGAATGTAAGACCGATGATGTAGATCGGCCACAAGTCGTAATCGCATAGTGACTCCCAAAGCATCTTCAAGGTTATTGCTTGGCGGTTGTGCATGTCGCTCTTCGAAGGATCGTCCCGTAGGATCCGATTCACCATAATCTTCTCTTCATGCTCGGTGAACCATCCTTTGGGTCGCCAAGGTGCCTTTGTCTGTGTGGGGGACGGCACCATGACGAATACTGACCATATCCCAATCACCAACGTGAGTAGGCCTTCCAGAAGAAACAACCTAGGCTCTGTCAGTATTCGCGGCACCGGCAGAAGAACACTCGACCTTACCATCGCCATCCCTCGTAGCCGTGGTATCCTCGAAGTCGGAGAAGCCCGTACGCTAGTAGAGGCGCAATGACATCGGTTAAGCGATTGGCCATCCAGAACAAGGCGAGTCGGAAAGGTAGCTCAGTGCCTTTGAAAAAGTACGACATATACTGAAGAAGAAACTGAGATCAGCAGGAGGAAGCGGTGGGGGACTGGAGCAGAATATGAGGTGGATGTACCAAAATCACATCAGGAATGAAGCCTCCTTGTAATAACCCAATCAATGCACGAGTTGCCAGAAATGAGGAACGACCGTTGAGCCAGAATTGAGATGCGCTGACAATGCTCCAAAGGATCATTTGCGTGGGGATCCAACGATCACTGAATCTTTGTCAATGCAACTCACCTGTGATGGCAAGCAGCGGCGTTTGGGTATTGACTTACGGACCAATCTTCTTACTAACAAGCTGGCTGGGCAATTCAGCCAACAAAAACGTAACTCGGAACACTGTCTGACCAAGATTGAAGTCATTTGTGTCCAGCCCCAAATCTTCTAAGAAGTTGTCTGAATTGGCTTGGCTAATGTTGGACCGGTCGAGATCAAGGGCGAAGAACGCAATGCAAGACCAGGCCGTTACTTTCCAATCAATCTTCCTGACCAAAGGTAGCTCTTCACCCCAAGTCCATCGGAAGCTTGGATCGAAACGATGTCGGTTCTCGTACTTTTCTGAGGGTTGGAAATACACCGCCAACTCAGGGTCATCGAAGACAGAAGGCTGAGTCGCTATTTCATCTGTTCTATGTGAGACATTTCGTCGCCACAGACTAGACAAGTTTGTTGATGGCCTTTCGGAAGCACTCAAGTCTGTTTGTTCTTCAAGAATCCGTTGCCGAACTTCTTGCGCTGCTTCTGAGTCGGAAGGCTGGACTGACTTCTCATCTGCCGTACGTGAGCTGTAGTCAAGGGCCGAAGTCGACGCTGATACAGGAGAAGTGCTGTCTGCAGCTGCCATAGTAGGTAGTTTACCATGAAGAACATCAATGAATTTTGATGGCTTTCCAAGCAGCATCTTACTCGCGGATGCAACTTACCTCTTGTACTCGTTCCTTCAACCAAGACGTCATTCATGTGCCGAGAGCTACTGCAGACCTCTACCAATACCGTGAATGTTCACATCCCTAAAGTGCCTCCTAACGTTGCGAGAGAATGTCACACTATTGTGTCATCACTCTAACCTTGACTTTGCAAGATGTGGTTGGCTGAGGCCGTTCGCGATATCTCTTGGCGAATGGCATCAACAACGAAGAAAATGTCAGTCTGCCGCCAAGGACCCCTCAGAGAGGACTGCTCTGTATCAGCCCTTGAGGTATTTCTCCCAAAGTCTGACGTAATGTGAGAGACGGGGGCTCGAACATCGTCTTGGCGGTGGAATATGAATAGTTTTTGAGTATGATCCAATGCATCTGAAGCCACTTTTCCATGTCCATAGCAATCTACAACACTAATACATGACTGCTGTCGTCCAAAGCGTTTTCAGTTTGGTAGAAGAGAACGATTGATTTGTAGTGAAATAGGAACCTTATTTTGTTCCCCCCCTTACAAACTACAAATCAAAGGAAGACTCCGTGGCGCTCGCTCGTGAAATCATGCGGTAGTGTGACAAAACGTTATGCCGTTAAGAAATCAACCAAAATATTGGGATACCAATGCTCGTGGGAGATGATCTTGCCAACCTGTCCTTGATAGCTCCTCCCTACACCGAACTTGTCCGCGACAATTCCTTGCGATCTGTTATCATGCCTTGTAAGACCCCGCTAGTATAAGTAACACTAGACCACCGCTGCGATGGGCCCAGACATGAATAGTTCGGCGATGAGAAGTCTTCAATCGCTGTCACGGTTGAAGCTGTTGGGGGTGGGGACTTGTTGATGTTGTCTTCTGTTTCGGCCATCTGAGCCACACTCTCGGTGTTCGTTGGTCTGGAGAACCAGTTGCCAAGTCTGGTTACAAGCGGTTTCAGAGTTGCAAGACAAGCACAAGTGATTGCTGAAGACAACTCTGCGAGTGACCAAAGAGTAGGATCGAAGTTTGACCACGTGGGATCTGGCCGGAGAGTGAGAAATTTGATACGCAGAGCGGAAATTGCAACTGTTCTGAGCATGAGAAGTGCGATTAGCATTGACCAGAAAGCGAACTGTGCGGCATGAAAAACTCACAAGAACCCGAGGCTGAAAATGCCAATGAGGAAGGCTTTTTGCGACCCGGGGAGATTGAGTTTGCGTATAACAGGAATGGGCAGGACTAGGATGATGATGTCGCTCAGGATGTTAAAAAGTGCGCTGATATACCAGGCAATATGCGCATTTGGAATGCATTTTGCCTGGACTCTCGGATCCCAGAACCCTTCGAGGGGGATGCACGCAACCAATGCAAACGTGGCCTGCGTAATGCCCCAAATGATTACCAGAACAATCATTACCATGTAGATGTGTCTCATTCTCGAAACTGACAATATGCGGTAGTATTGAAGAAGAAATGTGAGCTTTACTACCGCAAGAGTGACAACATAGAGAACGAGTGACACGAAGAATGACTTGAAGATGTTAGTTAATTGACGATTGTTGCCTTTGCCGCACATACCCTTTGATAGAGAATTCGATCATCGAGTGATAGAGCCCAACCGTGTCTTCCTAGCCCATATCTTGTCACTGAGAACGGAACCTTAGTATCTCTCAGTGATGAAGACCTGAAAACAGCAACTTACTCTGTGTAATGCTGATGCCGCAGGCAATTATCAGAATCTATCGGAATGTCAACAAAGCTCCAAAGTATGCGCAGAATAAGATTAAAACAAAACGTACCAGTGTCAACAGTGCTGCCCAGTCATCGACCCCAAACTGGTGGATCATTTTACGAGTCCATAAACGCAGAGAAACACTGATCGTCGATAAGAAAAGCAAGAACGCTACCACACCATAAGCCACGGAGGATCTGTCCTCGAAAGAGTTCTCTGGCCAATGCGTAGAGTTCATGCTGGAGGATTTGCAGCTGCACAACTGTTGGAATCTGCTTAAATTGGAAAAGGGGATTCGCAGGTCTGAAATGCAACGAACTCGAGGAAGCTTCCGACAACAAGGGCTTTGACTATATGGAAAGTACTAACAAAGAGGCAAGACATTTCCAGGAGACACTAAATTTCGATCCGGCAGCACTAATCGTCTGGAAAGAGTACGCTGCTTAACTTGAACCCAATTTAGTTGGCCGGATGTAGTTAAAATAAGCTGCTCCAGAGCCACCACTGCCAGTAAGAAAGAACACAATACACTCGGCGCCACCGGACTAGCTTCATACAAAGAACTGCGGCTGCTGTGATATTGCGTAGATGTGAAGTATGAATTGCTTGAAGCACTTGAGTCTTGACTAGATTCGTCGACTTTAGAGGTGGTGATCCGCACACTCTTGATAAAAAGTGGCATGCGAGACTTAATAACTTAGAATTAGGGGCCAATCCAAGGACAAGCGCTTCAATTAGAAGTTTCAACTGAAAAGGCCGATGGCTCTGAAAATATAGAGACCCTATATTCAAATAAGTCCCAGAAGAGCTACCAAGTTTTCAGTCTCGTGATAGGTCCCCTAGCACCTTTAAGAACTGGCCCTATTGTCTAGGACAGGATACTTGACGACAAGTCAGTCTTATGTGAAAAAGCCCTGACGGGGTTGATAGGCGCGGGCCGCCGCGTCACAAGATAGTTATGTTTTGTTGGGGCTGACATCAACAATGTTCGACTAAGAGACGCTTTAGATGATATAGGATCTCCTCGCCGTGAAGGTTTTGCAGCCCTTAGAAGCACGTCAGATTCGCTGGATGAGTTTTCGAGTTTGTGTAGCTAGTAACAAATGGAAATTCCACCGTCGCTGTTTGCCGAATGTCCAGTCAGCTGGATAAAAAGCAGAACGTTTGAAGGGTGATGATCAACGTAGAAGTTGAGACGACCTCAAAAGGTTGTGTCTTGTTCCCCAAACTAGAAATTTCCATGAAAAGAAACACTCATTGCATGAGTAAAAATGTAAACAACTTGAAGAAGAACATTCTAGAAAAACTGGAAGCATCGTTTCTATATGCGTTGAAAGTCGTTTGAGACCAATCTATGCCTGCACTTGCCACTCGACTCGAAAATGTAGTCTCAAGACAAAACTTCCTCAGTCGAGATTGCGTCGTCCTCCTCGAGCTGTAGAAGATGCGCCAGAGCCCAGTCCTGGTCATTGGCATACGGGTCCTTGTAGTGTCCAGCTCGGCCGTTTACAGAGGTTGGATATATCCAGGCGCAAGACCCCCTACCTTCGGGAGTGAACAGCGCGATATTCCCGCGCAAAATACCTTCCGCTTGTTTCCGAGATACTTCGTCCCCTGTTGCCTTGCTATAATGGTGCAAAGCGATAGAATTGAGGGTGCTCCAGTAGTGAGGGAACGTGTCTCCCCACATACGATCTTTCCCAAACCAATGGCCGTCCCAGTGGCGAATGGCAATGTCGTGGACGCGATAGTCTGGCTGCTTACCAGCAAATCGCAAAAGTACCTCCATTTGTGCTCGTGCTCCTTCCAGCCATGTCTCGTCATGTGTAAATCGATACAACTCCAGCAGGATATTTGCTGCCGGAGCAACAATAGACTGTTCGAAGTTGACTTCAAACGGAGGATAATTTGTGCCACGCTTCAGAATATTCCGACCATGCCCAGTGAACAAATCTTTGGCCCTCTCAAGCGATTTCAGATTACCAGATGCCTGAAGTGTGCGCAAGCCCTCGAGAATAGGCAGGCCGATGGCATACAGCGTCTCACCACCCTCCTCGTAGAAGTTCTCAAGAGTCAGCATGAATCTTTCGAGTGGTGTTTTGCCAGACAGAGCTGGAATACCGATAGCTGCAGCAACAAGATGAAGCTGTAGTACCCAAGGCCAGTTGTACAACCGCTTGCGACTGCTGGTTCCGGTGCCAACAGGCGCATCATACACGAATCCGTCCTTGTCCTGAAGCTTCGTACAAACAAAGGAGTAATACGCGGAAAATGACTGCTGCAACCTGTTGTCTGGATACTTCTTCAGCCATCGGCCGATTAGAACACCCATGCCAACACGTTCACGGCCCGCGTTCCTATCCTGTTGAGTCTCATAGAACGGCGGCGCTTCTGCTTGATTGTCGTAGACAATGTAGGCGCCATACAAAAAGTCGCTCGGGTTGGTGACTTGTTGTTTCTCGAGTATGAAGTTGATGCGGCTCCGAATCAAATCATCATATTCAGGAACAGTATTGAGAAAAATATGACATTCTCGAAGATCGACTCCTGACCCAGTCGAGATGCGCAAGGCTTTCTCCCCAAAAGCCCCAGCATGATGGATAAAGCTGAACCCTTCCCTAGTTTGATGAACAGGGTGGCCGTTGATTGTGGTTGTCGAGTTGATGGCTGCAGGGCTGCCCCTCATCCGTATCGTGACACTCTCGCCGCTGACCAAGGTGTGCTTTGGAATATCAAGATGGATAAATTGGCTTGAGCGACGGGCACACTGGGAAAAGAAGTCATCCCATCCCTTGTGCCAGAAAAAAGTCCATTCAACGATGCTGGAGTCACCGGGATCCAGGATTGGGACTGTCGGGTGGAGGAGGAAAACGCCTCTTGTGTTCGAATGAGTAACTTCATCCCGAGATTCAATGCTGTAGCCGGATAAAGCACCGCGAGTAAGGACTAGACCTAGATCACGGCCATGGCCGCCCATCTGGCTCAGCTTGACCCATGATGAGCTTCCGCCGTGAGCCCACACATGGGCATGCATTCGGGCTGCTAAGGCATCCGTGGTATTCGTATAATGGTCATTGAATGGCGTGTAAATAGCCAATGATTGTGGTCCTTTGGCGCAGAGATTTAACGGTGAGGTTCCTCGGTTGGTGAACTCGTATGTTTCCGTGAAAGCCCCAGTGTCGCTGTTCAAGCGACGGCTGACGAGGACTTCAAGCGGACCGTAGCAGTACTTGGCCTCAGTGGCATCGTGAGCACTCGAGCCTTCAATGTGAGGGTTGTTCCAATGAACTCGGTGGAGCAGATTGGCACCAAGGTCTGCGAAACCAAGACCCCAGCGACTCCCCAGAGGCTGCCAAGGTGCATTTCCCGGGGAACTGACCCAGTTGAGTGGATTATCAGCGCTAGGATCTACGATCTCTAGGACTGCACCCGTGGTTCGGTCAATATGAACCGTGAAGTCGCCGTTCAGGAGATCTACCGTACGGACCATGATTGAATACCTAGGTAGGTGAGGCGAACAACGCAAAATATTGTTGTTATTGTTGTTGTCTCAACGTGGCCGGTAAAAAAATGTCACGTAGGGGTCATAGATGAGACTGCCACGTGAGCACTGAAAAAATGATGATGAGACATCCGATCATGAGACGAAAGGCGATGATGTGACCGGTAGCGTCCCGAGAATCAGGAGGGGTACCTGTGCAGCACACCGCGAGTCGGAGCGGCTAACGAACCAGTCGGCTTTAGGTTTGAAGCCGCTGTGGCGTTTCCCTGCAGGTGCCCGGAATTTCTGTCCATTGTTCTCTGTAGATCTATTGATGGCTAATATTGCTGATTGTGGTTACCTTCTGTGAGAAAAGCTTGAGCCTTGATGAAGGGAAACACTCCGTTCATGCTTGATCTGCCGCCAAAACTTGCAGACGTTCTCATATAGCATTCTCTCCTATTGACGGCTATTAAATGCATCAAACACTCATGCCTCGAGATTCATGTTCCTACAGGCTGGCTCGCTATTTGTCTTCCTGGAACTGAGCGATTCACTGGGTCCGACAAAACAGCTGGACTGTCTTCAGCATGTGGCTTCGGTTAACACGATTTGCGACATCGAACTTGGACACAAGACGAGTCGCAAAGATTCGACGAAGACACGCGCTCTTATTCGTCACCAAGGCAGATGATAGAAGCTTAAGGCCTAAATTTGAATTATTTTGACGCTTGGTCTAACTCTATGACAAGATGAACTGTGATGAGTATTGACAACACGGGACGAACATGGAGCAGCCAGAGCAGGTTGTCGTCTATGAGCTGAATTCTTGGGTTCTTGGCCTCTGTGCAGCGTATTTGATAAATTGACCATGGGAATTGCAGCGTTATGAATAGATACTGTAGGAAGTTATGAAAGAGCCGAAGACCATCTTGCTTTCTAGAGAAGGCACTGGAAGACACACTTCATAAACCTTTCTCACTCGACGTTTCGCATGTCATTTGTCTTGGCTATTGCCCGCCGTAGACTCATACGGCGAGAATCAAATCAAGCATGCCATTTTTCTCTTTACAACCTTGAGGTATAACCTTTGACCCGGCAAGAACGTTAGGCCTAAAATGCATTTTTCCGATAACATCTTGCAGTTTTCACGATTGCTCTCGCCGTCTTCAGTACCGATGTCAACGCGGAGTGTGGTCCACGAAACGGCCTCTGCGGTGGAGCTGTCAGCTTCCGGCGCTTCGAGGTCAGCGCAAGCACGCCAGTGTGCTGCGACACCATTGAATGTATCGAATGAGGTTACTAATAAACAGAAATCAAGATGTACGTCCTTCTATAGTAAGTTTGACTGGCTACGCAACGCGCAAAGTCTGATGAATATCCGTTCTATCTAGGTTGTTGATCTCCAGGTTGAGCTTTCTCATGGTTCTAGTTGCCAAAGAAACACATCGACTTTTCGAATAACGACCCTTCTAATTCGCGATAGATACTCATTGCCCTCCCTTGATGTTTTGTTGCGATGTCTACCTCGAGTAGCAAACCATCTATGTAAATCAAGCCGAATACTCGTATGCCTTCGAATTGTTTTGTCAGCTGAGATATGTTTTACCGAAATCTGAATGCAAGGGCCAAATACCAGATCATGCCAGGCAATGCCAGCATACTCAGACGCGCTCTTGCCATAGTGCGTAAATCCAAGCTTCTGGTAGTAAGGGACTAGCCTGTCATACGTGAGGATAGAGATTCTATCGACCTCACCAATCTGTCTCATGTGCTCGATATAGGAACTCATCAACTTCTTGCCAAAGCCAGATCTCTGGTGGGCTGGGGATACAGCCAATGCGTGTAGTGAAATGGTGCGCCCTTGTGAGTTGTGGCCAACTTCGTACTGGGCCGTAGGATCTTCCTTCCACTTGGGCGGGACAGCCATATCCTCGTCTCTGACAACCCGTGACGCCGATTTAGTCGCTATAACGTGTGCGATGAGCCGGTCATTGACTGCGCCATCCGAGGCGCTGGTCAAGATTGGAATGTTCTCAGTCGGCTTGGTGACATCAGAGTCGGGAGTTCCCCCAGGAACAAAAAGCCCAAAACACAGTCCAGGGCAAACGCTCAGCCGATATTCGATCTATCTCGCAGGTCAGGCTTGCATGTGGCAATGTCATCATTGAGGACGTTGGAGCAGAGAGAGATTCAAGGATGAAGTAGCTGATAAAGCAAGTCGAAAATAGCCCATTGGAAGTTGGGTGCGCACCTTTTCACGAGTTGCTGCTTCAGCTGGCGGGAACGCTGCAGATTCCACAACACAACAGCGGTCGAGGTCGCTAACGGACAAGGGGCGAATGTATGCTGTCATTTTGAAAGAGGCGTCTTGTCTCTGACGTAAGAACCAGAAAAGAAAGGTTCAGACTTGGAGGTCAATTGGTAAAGATTCTTAAATGTGCATTGAAAGCAGTGGATAGTGGAGTTGTTGGTTGAATGGGAAGGGAGCAAATGACACGCAGGGCGCAATAGCAGCCAAAAGACTCTGAAATGTGTCGTGCTGTGGCGCAGGGATGGAGCTTCAAAAACATCCGGAGAGGCTATTGGTCAATGGGTGCAGGCTTTTGGAGGTTGCGCATCGCGGAAATGTGGCTAGTGACGACTCGTGGGATGTGTGAGAGTCAGCTTTAACTAGGAAACTCCAATTTCGGGCCTGCTCCGAGTCCAAACTGGATCATGATGGTATCGATGCCGTGATGCGGCTAGATCTACTATTGACAGAGATGCACACATCAGCTTTGTAAGTGTTAATCTAAACGGCTTATCTCCCATATAGCCTCCTCGATGTCCTGAAGTTTCGGGAGGTTCAAAGCAATTGCGACTTGGTCATGATTCATAACTTTGGAACATGAAATAGATAGCAGGAACTATCGCAACTAGCTGTTGAGGCCTCGTGGTCCTCGGAATATTGCTGATGAATCACGAAGTATATCTTATTTGCTCACACGTGAACGCGAT
Source organism: Colletotrichum karsti (assembly GCF_011947395.1). Taxonomy (NCBI): domain Eukaryota; kingdom Fungi; phylum Ascomycota; class Sordariomycetes; order Glomerellales; family Glomerellaceae; genus Colletotrichum; species Colletotrichum karsti. The sequence goes on from NW_024065937.1 coordinate 539,035, forward strand.
CTAGCGTGAACCCAACGACACCGGGGCCAGAGAAGAGAAGTGCATCAGTATTGTATGACTCGAAGACTCGTTTGCCCCCAGCGTCAATTTGAACACATGAAAGTGTATCCATGTTTCTTTGGGCTGATTCGGTCGGTGACTATGGTCAGTTTTGAAATCATGTGGATAAGCACCGGCACATGGCGATGTAATCCCAGAACCCCAGATGAGCCGGCTCCTTTCAACGAGAGGATTTGATAGCATAGCACGATCACGGAAATTAGTGTGATTGCCACTTCCAGCGATGTTGTTCGATGCAAGTCCGAGCCAGTTCCTCGTGATTGATGTGCAGCAATGTCTGCTCCCGAGCTCTCGGCCGTGCATTGACAACACGGCAATATCACCTCGGCTCGCAGTGTTGTACCGAGCATGTCCGATATTCGGGAGATGCGCCGCAAAATTTAGCGGGTCACTTGAGTGAACCCCGGATCTCAAGACGGTCTACGTGTCCGGTCACAAATGACGTCTAACCCGAATCAGTAATAGCCGAGGCACTTCCCATGTGAGCGCGTCATGGCGGCACTCCGACAGCCGGAAGACGCCCCTGATTAGATTTAGACTTCTAATGTAGCCGGTCCGGCCGAGGACGGGAATTCTACAAAATCGTATCGGCGCCTTTCATCGACCTTCCGTTCCCCAGACTGTTCCTGCAGTTCCCATTCCACTCCCCACAACCTCCGCAATCAATTCATCATCATGCCGAATACCCCGGACTGGGTCAAAAAACTACAGCCTTCGGGCCCTCAGGGCTCAGAGCTTCTCGCCCAGGAGAGGGCGAAGTCGAACCTCAACATCGACCAACTGGCAACTTTTATGTTCACCAACGAAGCGCTTGAACGCAATGAGAGAATATTGAACATTTTGAAGGCCGACCCCGTCTTCGACAAGACGCAGAACTACTTCCGAGGTCGCGAAGGCCGGATCGAGGCCTCGCTGGCGAGGGGCAAGCGGCTGTTCCAGTTGAACAAGAAGCACAACTGGTCTCAGGAAGAATATCAGGTTGCTAATGAGCTCATCAGCGAGCCTACCCCCTATGGCTTGCACGCGAGCATGTTTCTCGTAACCCTTCGCGAGCAGGGCACACCAGAGCAGCACAAGATCTTCCTCCAGCCCGCCGAAAACTACGAGATTATCGGGTGCTATGCCCAGACCGAGCTTGGCCACGGATCAAATGTCCGTGGCCTCGAGACCACCGCAACCTGGGATCCAGCAGACAAGACTTTCGTCATGCACTCGCCTCATTTGACCGCGTCGAAGTGGTGGATTGGTTCCCTTGGCAAGATGGCCACTCATGCCGTCGTCATGGCTCAACTCATCATCGACGGGAAGACTCGCGGCCCTCACCCATTCGTCGTACCGATTCGAGACAAGAACACCCACGAGCCACTCCCCAACGTTCACGTTGGCGATATCGGTCCTAAGTTTGGATACAACACCATGGATAATGGTTTCCTGCTGTTGAACAACGTGAAAATCCCCCACAATCACATGCTGGCACGCTTCTCTTCTGTCGATCCGCAGACAGGAAAGTACAGCCGCCCAGCCAACCCTTCCCTGGTGTACGGAACTCTCACCTGGGTGCGGTCCAACATTGTTCTTCAAGCAGGATCTGTTCTTGCCAAGGGCGTCACAATCGCTACCCGATACTGCGCCGTGCGTCGCCAATTCCAAGATCGCGATGCGCCCGCAAACGAGCCTGGCGAGAACCAAGTTCTCAACTACACAATGGTGCAAGTCCGACTTCTGCCTTTGCTTGCGGCTACCTTTGCTCTTCACTTTACTGGCCGCGGTATGATCAACCTGTATAACGAAAACCAGAAGCGGATGCGTGCCGATGCCGGGAAGCTGAGCGATGCTACCCGCAATCCTGGTCCCGAGGAGCTCAACCCCGGGACTGACTTGTTGGCGGATCTGCACGCTACCTCGTGCGCCCTCAAGGCGTATGGATCGACTGTGGCAGGCGAGGGTTTGGAGGTCTGCCGTCGCGCATGTGGCGGTCATGGCTACTCGTCATTCAGTGGCATCGGTTCTTGGTATGCTGATTACCTGCCGACTCTGACCTGGGAAGGCGACAACTACATGCTCACGCAGCAAGTGTCCCGCTACCTGCTCAAGTCCGCTCGTGCAGTACTGAAGGGCAAAGCTGGCAACAACGACACAACCAGAATCCTATCCGAGTTCCTTCGCCGTAGAGATATTGGCGCGGCATTTGATGTGCTCGGCTCTGACGAAGATCTTGTTGCGGCGTTCGCGTGGCGCGTTTCTTTCCTCACATTCGAAGCTCTGCGTCACAGGGACGAAGACAAGCAGTCATGGAACAGTCTGCTTGTTGACTTCTGGCGCCTGAGCACGGCACACGCGCAGTACATGGTTGTCAAGAACTTCCACCAGGCCCTCAACGACAAGGCCACGACAGATCAGCTGGACAAGGACACTGTTGAGCTGCTACACAAGCTTTTCAGGCTGTATGCCTTGCACACACTGGAGCGTGAGGCCAGCGAGTTCTACAGCTCCGCTGCTGTTACCGTGCGTCAAATCACGTTGGCGAGAACTAAAGCCGTGATGAGCTTGCTCGAGGAAATCAGGCCACATGCCGTAAGGTTGGTCGATGCTTGGAAGTTCGATGACTGGGTTCTGGACAGCAGCCTGGGTCGATACGATGGAAAGGTGTACGAGGACATGTTCAAGCGCGCGAGCGAGGACAATCCTCTGAACAGCGTGGTATTCGATCCTTACCCCAATAGTAAGGTTTTGTTTAAGAAGGATGAGAGGAAGAACCTCCGAAGCAAATTGTAGACATAGAGTTAGACCTGCGAAGTAGCAAAGGCTGGAGACATAGAGGTTTTTCTTATGTAAGATGTTCGTGCATATTTTGGAGCAAATAGATTCCTTCTTGAGGCTTGAGCGCTACACGGCAGCCCTCCTGCCATTCTGCAGAGATCCGTCATCTTTCCATATTTCTCACTTTGTATGCCAATTATCGACATTGCGTAATGGCCATAAGGCTTTATGAATTACAACATATACATAATGCTGACTCATATGTCCGTAAGTATTTGAACGTGTTTATCGGAGACATAATGAGGGGTTGCGGACGATATGCTCGCTTATTACCGAAGAGCAGCACACTTTGATTCAACTCCGTCGCACCCTCTCGACCAACGGAGAAAATGTACCTCAGTCAACTCTCCCGCTTTCCACACCAAAGACGGATGCGATGCCTACAGTCGTCAAACCAAACCCACGCCTCGTTGGTGTGAACGCAGACAGCGTAGCAACCTCGGCAGCCGGCCTGCTTAAATCGGTTTCATACCACGACTTCTACCACAATGACATCCTGCGCACTTCTTTTGAGTCTCTGAACATACATTCAGGTGTCGTCGCGCGAGAGAACGGTTTCTCGAACACAATTATCCGCGCTTTTCAGCAAGATCTGCACTTGACTCTGCGGCCAGATGACGTGTGGCTGGCCGTCGTCGTGCAACTCAGCTTTTTCGTCAACGGCGGAGGTAGAGCCGAAACGCTTCGCGATAAGTTTGTGCAACACGAAGGCCGTAGGCATCTCGTCATAGATGCCCGGCCAGCTGGGTTAGCCGCAGTTGATATTAACGACGTCGTCAGTCAGCTTGTGCAGCTGGTGAAGGACGGTCTTCGAGACCCCGAGATTGCGACTCGACTGCTACTCGAGTTCAGCACGACGACCGACGATGAGCGGGCCACCGCTGCTATGGCATTCTTGGGTACCATGAAGAATTACTTCAGCTATGAAGTCCGAATCGGCTGCGGCTTCCCCTCAGTCACGTTACTGGGCGAACGGGAAGATTGGGTCAAGATGCTGGATGGACTGGAAATTTTGTCGTCGCTCAGTGATGAGACGGTTGAGTGGACCGCCTGCTTGTCCAAAGTGCTTGAATACATGGTGGCCAGTTTCGACCGGCCGCACGACGAAGACGTGAAGAGCTTTTGGATGCGCGCGGTCTACGAGTCTGGACAGAGAGGATCCGGGACGCTAGTCACGTTTTCCGGCTAGCTGACTGCCTTCTCGTAGTGGGATCCTTCTAGTGACCGCCAGAGAACATTCAACAGTAAAAGCGTGTGGAGAAAACGTCTGGCACTGGACGGAGTTGAGTTTCCAGTCATCAGTGCTAAGCACATTCCGGCATCCGTTACCAGATGCCCGGTCGTGCTATTTGACGACAGAGAGGCGGAGAAGGGCGGCGGGCAGATCAACGCTGTCTTTTTGGCCGGAATCCCGGGCTTCCAAGTTCAAGATGCTTCTGCAACGGCCGTGCGGCCTATCTCGGGTTGGTGGTTGTTGGCGCGCCGTTCCCAATTCCCTGGTCAATAAACCGCTCAAAGACTGCGGCAGAGCCGGCACGAGAGAAAGCCCACCAGAACAGCTCGTCATAATTAGATATCATTTCGTCTTAGGGAAGCATGATTCACCCGGTCATTGTTATCCCCATGATAAAGTTGGTATCGGCAAAGTTCTACTGGGAGACTGATCTGAGTGCAGTTAGGCAAAAGCACCCAAAACCAATTTACGTTAATAGGCGACATGAGCCCATACCCGATGGCCAGGGAAAGCCTGGAATAACCTCTCGTTGATTCACCGCAACACCAAACGGCCTTCCGTTTTCAGCAATCAGGGCGCCTGTTGGTTCTGGACCTGAGAATTGAACCTGGGTTTCCAAACTTACTCCGCCAACAATGATACCAAGAACCAACAGACTTAACTTGCCTCTAGAGGTTTAAAGCAGGCGTTAAATATTACAATAATAACAACAATAACAACAACAACAACAACAACAACAATAACAACAACAACAACAACAACAACAACAAAGAAGCCCTTCCGCCCACCCATCCTTGTCTCGCCGCAGCGACTCCAATCGCTGCCCCTGCTCTTCTCCCTCGCCAAGACTGCACACACAAATGCGTGAAGAATTTACGACATGGCCTACCGGTCCGGCGTTATATTTGGGACAATTCCTCGTCTAGGACCCATTAGTAAGTAAATCGCGCTGCTGTGCTGCCGGGAGGATGATCGGGGCAGGTGCCAGTTTTTGCCTTGCGCTTTTACGAGTGTATTGGCCAAGGGAACATGATTTAGCGAGATGGACTCTTAAAGAAGATAGTTTTTTAAAGGAAAAGCTCAACGACACTAGTTGGGTCTGAGGCTGGCTATGTGTGTATATACGTATGAAATAGTTGAAAGTAAACCGTATGAACATAGTCCGGGACTAATGAAACGTCGTCATGTGATGAGCATAGCCTCCTCGAGACTGTCTAGCACCTCTTTCTGAGGCGAAGATAGTTTCTGCTGAGAGGAAATGTTGGAAGGCTGTTTGTGGTTGCTTAATTAAACTAGTCTCTTGTCGGTAAGGGTTGCAACATCTAACCAACAGACTTGCGTGGTATAGTCGGCGCAGCCTGGGCAAATGGAGACTGGCGATGATAGCCCGTTGATGCCAGGCCTACTAGGTGCTCTCTCTTTGCCAGGCATATCACATATGATACTATGGCGCTTCCGTTTTGAGGCATGAGGGGGTGGAGGGACATGAGTGTTGCCGACCCGAGACTTTCTTCAAGTATCCGGAAATTTCCCTCGCCGTCACAGGTCATTCTTCACGTTTGACCAAAAAGATTATCTTACAATCTACATCACAAACAACTCTTTTCTATCTCAAATCCGTCGGCACATCTCCTTCAGCATGCGCATGTTTGGAGTCGCGGTTGCCCTTGTGGGCTGCGCGCGAGTGCAAGCTAAAGCCGTCTTTGCCCATTTCATGGTACCGTTGCGTTGCTTGTTGAATTATGCGATCTTGCAGTCGCACTGATGGGAGAAACAGGTTGAAAACGCCAAAGAATGGTCCCTGGATTCCTGGAAGGTCGACATCAGGTTGGCCCAGCAAGCCCACATCGATGGGTTCGCCCTGAACATCCGCCAGGACGATGCTTCCTTGGGAACGTCTCTAGGGACGGCCTTTGAGGCCGCCGATGCCCTGGGGTTCAAGATGATCTTCTCTTATGACTACGCCGGCGGGGGCCCTTGGGCAGCGAACCGCGTCATCCAGCTTACGCAAAACTACGGTGCTTACTCTTCGTACTACCACGATGAGGAGGGACGTCCCCTGGTTTCGACATTTGAGGGACCTGGCAACGCCAAAGATTGGGAATATATCATCCAAAAAACAAACGCTCTGTCCCTCCCAGATTGGTCGTCTCTCGGTGCCAAAAGCGCTCTCGCGGCTGCTCCTTGTGTGCCTCACGGTCTATTCAGCTGGGCGCCGTGGCCCTGGGGCAACACGGACTCGAATACTTACGTCGATGCCTCCTATCTCGAGTTTCTCAATACTGCGGCGGGTAATTGTGGCTCGGACATGAAGTACAGTAAGTATCGCTTCAAAAGAAGTCCCCAGCGCTATGGGCCGAGTAAAGATGGGCGCTGACGAGTCGGTTACAGTGATGCCGGCCAGTCCGTGGTTCTACACCAACCTTCCTGGATACAAGAACAACTGGATGTGGAGAGGAGAGTAAGCTACATTTGTTTGTGTTCGCGTTGAAGCGACAATCCACTGGCAGTCTTATCATCTAGTGATCTGTGGTTTGCTCGCTGGGACCAGATCAGGTTTCTCAACCCCGACTACGTCCACATCATCTCTTGGAAAGATTTTGGAGAGTCTCATCATATCGGTCCCCTCTACGTCGAGGGCGACAGCTACGAGGCATTCACAGTTGGCCAAGCCCCGTTCAACTATGCGCTCGACATGCCTCACAACGGTTGGCGGGACTTACTCCCTTTCACCATTGACCTATACAAGGCGGGGATTGCCACCGTCTCACAGGAGAAGCTGGTCGCCTAGTACTGCGTCACATCGTCTCAGGCTGGTTGCGATGACGGTTGGACAACCGGCAACACCGTAAGCCAGCTGCAGCTCGAGTTCTGGCCCTATGAAGTTGCTCAGGACAAGATTTTCTACTCGGCCCTGCTCGCCGAGAACAAGCCGATCACTGTGACTGTCGGCGGGGTCAACCTCGACGCGAAATGGGACAGAATTCCCAGCGGAGGAGTCGGCATCTATCACGGCAGTGCCGACTTTGGGAGAAACGTCGGTAATGTTGTCGTCACCGTTGGCTCCATGGCCGTCAACAAGCGACCCATAACCGGAGACTGCGGCTCAACGAGTGGCTACACCAACTGGAATGCCTTCGTTGCAAGTACGACTGGAGCATCCCTCAACGCTAAAGTCGATACCACCCAATGGGTTTGCATCGAGGGCACGGCAGCCGTCGGGTTCGACACGCTTTGCGAGTTCACTTGCAAGTACGGCTACTGTCCACCCGGAGCATGTTACTGCACCAAGATGGGGCCCGGCATCAAAGAGCCCGACGCAGACACTCCCGGTTTCGGCACCGTTGGATATCCCACCCAGGGGAAGTCTGCAAGCTATAAGGGTCTCTGTACCTTCGCTTGCAATCTCAGTTTCTGCCCGAGCCAGCATTGCGGAACAACAGAGTACCTAACAGTCGTTCCCACAGTCTCGCTATTTACACCTAATGCGTGTACCTCCGGCACGGGCGCGGGAGCTATTGAGGGACTCTGTAATTTTTCCTGTAACTTTGGCTTCTGCCCCATCTACTTATGCCTTTGTTCCTCGATAGATCTGTTGTATAATTCTCCAGCCTAGAGCGACACGGTTTTAGGTAAGTCTGCTAAAGGTATAGACGAGCAGCTATATAACTCGCTCTATAAATTCGCTTGTAGTCGTGGTTACTACCTATAGGGCACTTATACTTAAGTTAAACTTAATAATAGAAACCTATACCTAGATAACGTTATCTATATTAGCACCTAAGTCTATACTTAGCTAATAGTAGTGTATAAGAGTCCTTACGTTTTAGTCCTCCTACTAAAACCCTTAGGAATAACTACTACTATCTCTATTCCGCTCTATACTACGTCATTAGAGGTAGGTAAAATAACTACTATAATTATACTTTTCCCTATACTAGTAATAATAGATAGTATTAACTTCTCTAATATTAATATTACTAGATCTATAATAGATAGGGATAGGTTTATAATATATATTAGTCTTATCTTAGACCTAGTTGCTATTATACTTACCTATATAATAGGTATAATAACTAGTATTATAATAAGAGATATCTAGCTACCTCTATAGCTTTAGATAATAAAAGTCCCTCTTTAGAAGTAGTCCTTAATATATAGTGGATTTATAGCTAGTAGTAGTAAAGATAGGGGAGACCTACCTATTATAACTTAAACCTAGACTATAATATCCCTCTTACTTATTTATACTAATAAATTCTATAAGTTAACTTATTAAATCTAAATCTTAATATAAATACTAACTTTTAAACCTCTTACTAGTACCTATTAATATTAAGCTTATTATTAAACCTCTTAATAATTAGTGCTCTAGAGGATAGTATCCTAGAGACCCTAAAAATAATTCTATTAAAGTTAAATATAATAAGCTATAGTTATTTAATATAAAATAGAATTATTAAGCTACTAAGATAATAAAATACTATTATAAAAGAAAAATAGATATAGAGTTAAATATAAAACTTTATATATATATATATATATCTTTATATAGGGATTTTATAGATTTTTAGTATACTATAGATCTTTAAAGTAGCGGGCGCGAACGGCCCCAGTAGGGTGGGGTTAGGGCTAGGAAAAAGAGGTTTAGGCTAGGAAAAGGAGGTTTAGGCGGCTAGGAAGGAAAAGGAGGTTTAGTATTAGGAATAAGCTAGGTTATAAAGTTATAGTTATAGATATTATTTTATTTACTTTAGGTATCTATAGTAAAAAGGAATATAGGGGTAGATAAATAAGTAGATAGATAGGTAGATTAAAAAGCTTTATTTAGAATAGAAAAGCCCCTAGAGGCTTATTAATCCTTAAGTTTATTATATTATTAAATATTAAGTAAGCCCTAGGGAGCTTTTAGATTATAGTTATTAAAAAGCTTATCCTAAGACTTATTATAAAGTGATTTATAAAGAAGCCCTAGGGGGCTTTTAGATTATAGTTATTAAGCTTATCCTAAGACTTATTATAAAGTAATTTATAAAGAAGCCTTAAGGGGCTTTTAAATTATAGTTATTAAGCCTATCCTAAGACTTATTATAAAGTGATTTATAAAGAAGCCCTAGGGGGCTTTTAGATTATAGTTATTAGAGAGCTTATCCTAAGACTTATAAATAATTAGATAACTAATATAGCCTCTATAATCTCTTACTTATAAAAATATAACTATTAATAGCTCTACTAGTTATAGGAGATAGAAAAGAAGTAATCTATATAGAATGTATATATAGTAGTAAATTAAATAGACCTTACTTATAGAAAGAATTATATAAAGAGATATAGAGAGTAAAAATAAAGCTTAAGCGGCTAGCCTTAATAGGAATAGCACCTATAAGTAGCTTAGAGACGTATCTTAAATACACTAGTTTAAAGCCTACTCCTCTATAGAGTATATAAAGTAGTTTATAGTTTATTAAGGCCGTTTAGTATTAGAAACTATATAAGAGATTTTTCTTATCCGTTCTAACTCTAGCTTATTACTATATAGCGTATTTATAGGGGCTAAGTGTTTAGCTAGGCTAGTAGTAAGGAATTAAATATAGATAAGAAAGAGAGAGGTAAATAGGTAGGAGGATAAAAGGATATATCTAGGCATCTAGCTAGCTACCTACTAATATATCTAGGTTATAAGACTTCTTTATCTTATTATATAAGATTCTCTACTTATATAAGATCTATTATTATCTTAAATCCCTCTAATAATTAGTATAACTTAAATAAGAAGCTAGATATATTTCTATATAATATAGAAAGTATATATAGAACTACTATTATCTTATTAGTATAGTTATATATACTAATAGTATAGAGAGATAGACGCTTTATATATATTATAGTAGGAGAGAATAATTTAGGGGCATTATTTATTAGAACTTCTATTCTAAGAAGACTTTTAATATTATAATAAACTTCCCTAATAAATTAATAGCAGTATAAACCTAATATTAATATTAGCTTAAGAACTCTTAGTCTTATTATATTACTCTTAGTATAACTATAAATAGAATAAAGGCATAATAAAGACGCTAGAGAGTAAAAATAAGCTATACTACCTAAAAGTAATTAGTATAGATAATAAGTATAAAAAGATAAGGTGGGAACTAAACTAGAAGGGAGTATAGTAAGAACCCTAACCTACTGAACACAATGAACTATAGTAGAGTTCATTGAAAACGCCAGCCAAAAAAGAAGTGGGGCGATAAAGACAGGGGGTAGAGTTCATTAAAAAGACAGGGGGTAGAGTTAGATGAGGTTTTTAAGGAAAAAGATGTCGCAGTGTGCATACATCTAAAGAGCGCAATTAACACTTAAAGTATCTAAAGTCTCTAGGCCTAGAATGTAGTATAGAATTTAGAAAGAATTACTATATTTCTGATGAAGTCTTGAGATGTTGTTGACATTAGTAGAACACTATAACCACCAGGTGATCAGTACGTCCAGAGACCAGCCGGAATTCTAGCTACCACCTAGACAACAGGAGACTACTCAAGGGTCCAGCATATCTCAGTTCACTATCCCATAACCAAGTAAAGCAGACCACATTAGTAACACCACATTAGAGGCATTATATATCCATTCACATTCAATATAATATATTTAACTACTATCTGTACTACTTGCCAGTTTGTAGTAGTCGCCAACGAGATAGCAACCCATCTAAGGACATAACACCCAGCTATCACCCCAGTAGAGAGAGCATAGATCGTCAAGGCCACACAGAGCATACCCGGCATCATTCACAGCCAGGCTGACATTACGCAGCTAACGTACCTAGAGTCTTCCACTAACCCAATACAGTATCTAGGACCAGCACAGACGGACGGCATCCAGTGCAATAGCTGCTCTTATATCTGTCGCTGAGTCTAGAGAATCCAAGCGCATTGCCGGGCGGAGCATGGATGGACGAACGACTGGCAGAGGGGCGGCAATATCAAGAAGAGATCAGCCCAGCCACGCGAGCTCCCGTGGACTACGGGCGTTCATTGCTAGCGCTTTTTCCCAACCCGGGCTGGCAGCCGCTAGTTCTAGGTAGGATATAGGTCAGCAGCTGCCAACGCACTACCCCCCCATAATAATTAAACCCTATCTCAGCAAGCTGCTGACTATATTCTATAGCTACAATAGATCCAGGCGGACCGGGTGAAGACAAGCAACTAGGATATTATATATATAACTAGCGAGAAGCTTGAACCCAACCTATGGCTCTACTGCGTGGGATGGGCTAAGTATCTACGTGGGCTGGACGGCAAGATGCTCTTTAAGACAATAGAAGCCATTTAGGAGGAAGAGACGACACTACAGCAGATGTAGGAGACGGTTAGTATAGTGCTAGACCAGTTATAGGCCGTATTAGGGCCTAACCTACTGAACACAAAGGATGATTATAACATCCATTAAAACCCTCACTAAAATAAAATGTGGGGCGATAAAGATAGGGGGTAAGAACTATTGCTTTTACTATTATAAGAACTAATGCTCTTTTTAGCTCTAAAATATGAGAAATAGAGATACACTAAAACGTTATAGTTAGAACATTCTATACCTAGAATGCTAGCTTTTTTAGAGATACTACTAAATAATAAAGAATTAATAAAGTCTTCTATCTTTTGGAGGTATTGTGGTGAAGTGTGGTCTATGCTTCTTCTATCTAACCCACCTAGGCTAGCTAGGATTAGTCAGCTTGCTCATTCCCTAACCTACTGAACACGAAGGATGATTGTAATATCTGTTGAAACCCTAACCTACTGAACACAAAGGATAATTATAACATCTGTTGAAACCCTAACCTACTGAACACAAAGGATGATTATAACATCCATTAAAACCCTCACTAAAATAAAATGTGGGGCGATAAAGATAGGGGGTAAGAACTATTGCTTTTACTATTATAAGAACTAATGCTCTTTTTAGCTCTAAAATATAAGAAATAGAGATACACTAAAACGTTATAGTTAGAACATTCTATACCTAGAATGCTAGCTTTTTTAGAGATACTACTAAATAATAAAGAATTAATAAAGTCTTCTATCTTTTGGAGGTATTATAATGAAGTGTGGTCTATACTTCTTCTATCTAACCCACCTAGGCTAGCTAGGATTAGTCAGCTTACTTATTCCCTAACTCAGAAGAGATATAGTCACCTAGTTAATATTAAATATAAATATTATATTTATCTTATACTAGATTATCTATCTAATCTAATAGTACTACTAGATATACTAATATAGACCTATTTATATTTAACTCCCAGTTCTCATTACTTATATATATAGTATACTAATTTATAGTTATTACTAATAAAGTTACTACCTATCTTAAACGCTATTATCTACTAATTCACCTAGCTAAGAGAGCTTAGATTATAGAGATCACACAGTCGTTAGGTAGCTATATCTAGAGCTAGGCTAAGCTTAGTCAACTCTAGTATCTACTATTAATAAGCAGCCTAGTTACTCTTATCTAGCTGCCCATTACAGATAGTATATAATATAATAATTATAGCTATATATGCTGCTAGATATGTACAATCTAAGGGCACTACTGGGAAAAATATGGATAGGTAAATAATAATAAGAGAGGTAGTAATATAAAGAAGAAGTTAGAGGAGATATAGGAGGTGCTATAGGCTATAGGTATTTATTGCTAGAGATTTTATATCTTATGAGGTGGAAAATGATGGTTTAAAGTGGCTAGCATCCTAGCACATACTGAGGCCTAATAGCAATCTATTAATAATAAAACCGCATTATAGGAAGCTGCCAACCATATTCTATAGCTACAATAGATCTAGGCGGACTAGGTAAAGATGAGCAATAAGGATATTATATATATTACTAGTGAGAAGCTTAAACCTAACCTATGGCTCTATTGTGTAGGTTGGGTGGAGCATCTATATAGGCTAGACGGTAAGACGCTCTTTAAGATAATAGAAGCTATTTAGGAGGAAGAGACAATACTATAGTAGATATAGGAGACAGTTAGTATAGTGCTAGACCAGGCGCGGGCCGTATTAGGGCCTAATACCATTAGACACGCTATGCTATTTAAGGCGTAGTGGAGTGAGGCCTACGTTAAGCTGAGGCGGCTATTTAATAACTACATAGAGGAGGATATATAGATAAGGTATAAGGAGGTATAGTGAGTGCTGCTCTATATCTGGTTCCGCACACAGGAGATGCCTGAGGAGGAACAGCTGCCGTATAAGCTCACGCCGCAATAGGAAGACATATAGGACCGGTTTGAATAGCTCGCCCAAGCAGCGGACACTAACCTAGCCTATATATCCCTAGGTATTATTTATAGGCAATTCTAGTAAAATCGGCTATATAAATGGCGGAAGGTGGTCCGGGCGTTAGAGTAGAATTAGTTGGACTTAGGATGGAGCTATAATTAGGTAGTATTTAACCCTAAGTGGAGACTTAGGCTTAGGGTTATATTAGGCTAATCTATAGAAAAGGGGTAATTTAGTAGTAAAAGATAAGAAGAAAGATAATCTATAGCTTATTTATTATTATAAGATTATAAGTAGTATTAACTAACTATAAATAGCTTTATTAAGATTAATAAGGAGTATTAAATGCTTATTTATTATAAATATAAGGTAGCTATTTGGCCTAGCGGCAGTATTAAGTTATACTTCCACTATAAGTTATTACGGCCAGCTAACTGACAGTGGGTTTATATTAGCAGTAAGTTAGGGATTAAAAACTATAAATAGTATTAAGTTGTTCTATAGGGCTATTTAAGTAATTATAGGTCTTTAAAGGTCTTAGTAATTAGTTAAGGCCTTAATAAGAGTTATAGAGTAGTTATCACTTAGGTATAGCTAAAAGTACTAGTAAGGGTAGTTATAAAGTTAATTGCTAAAGAGCTATAGAAGTCTATCCTTAAGCTGGACTTAAGTCCATCCTATATATAAGTCCTAGATACTTCTCTTCCTATATAGACTGCAATCTAAGAGTTAGTCCTCCTTAAGGACCGCCCTTAGTATATTAGTCCTAATCCTTATCCTAGTCCTAGGACTACTTATTAAAAGTTAGTCCTACTTATTATTACGTAACTTATACTATAGTTCTTCTATTCTAGGTGAGCCCCTTATATTCCCGTGATCCTATATATAAAGGTGACGTTCTAACCGCCTAGTATCCTTATAGGGCGTTCTTTATTAGTTATACCTAATAGGTTATAATATTAGGTCTCCCCTCTAAAGGTCTAGTCTCTTAGACTTTATATAAGTAGGTAGTTACTCCTAGGTTAGGGAGTTATTAATTCTACTTCCTTATTTTCCATAATGCTAATACTATATTAGGTTATATTTAAAAGTTAAAGTCTCAAAAGATAGAAATAAAAGATTATAAGCGTTAAGCACTTCTTAAGTTTATAGATTCTCATTCCTTATATATAGATATACCTTATACTTATTATTTCTATATAAAGGTTATATATTAATTTAGTAAGGGGTTATCTTATTACTATAAGTATATTAAGGTAAAGAAGCTATATAATAGTGTTTTAATAGCTTTTATATATAGGTACTAAGACTTTTATATTTTTCTTCTTTTCTAACGTTTTTCTAGTATAAAGATTAAATGCTTAATAGAAGGAGTGGGATAAAAAGGAGGAGAAGGTGGGTGAAGAGTTTATAGCTCTTTATATTTAGTTAACTCACCTTTAGGCTAAAATAGCAGTAGTAGTAAGCCGTCTCTTAAGGATCTATACTATTTAGAAGTAGGTTTATAATTATTAGTCTAAGACGTTTTATTAGGGGATATAGGAGGTTAATGAGGAGGATAATATCCTTCCTATATTAGATACTTATAAGCGGGGTGTTGTGGGGGACCTCTAGTTTATAGGTGTTACAAACGACCCTTCCTAGCTGGACTTCAGAATTAGTGAGGAGTTTATAGACCTGGGCCCCCTGCTTGGGAGTACTCCCGCAGCAGCTGCTGGGAGTGCTGGAGGTTCTTAATGGGTTCCCATGAGTTTTCTTTATATCTATATCCTTTCTACTTAATGAGATATTCTATATTTCTATTATTACTATAGTAGTTAATAATTTATTTAACTTTATATTCTAGTTCTAGAGGTTCTATAATAATATAGTCTTCTATATATAAACCTTATAGTGCTTTTTTGAGAAGTAAAATGTGAAAGACTAGATAACACTTTATAGTGTCTAGTAGTATAAGTTTAAAGTTAATATTAGATACCTTCTATATGATTTTAAAAGGTCTAAGTTTCTTAAAGTCTAACTTATTGCTTAGTTATTTTATCTTAATATTTCTATAGAGAAGGTATATATTATCCCCCTCCTATAGAGTTAGTCCCTTAACTCTTAAGGTATTAGTATATTTACGTATTTATTTATATATAAATTTAAGTTCTTTAGGTAGCCCTTATTTGATTTCCTTAAGTTTATTAATATCTACTATAGCTTTTAGAGCTACTAGGCCCTATTATAGTTCTCTATAGGCTATTAGATTGAATCTATAGTTTAGATAGAATAGTAATTCTTTTGTGCTTTCTCCTATTATGCTATTATAGGCAAACTAGGCCATAGGTAGTAATTACACCTAGTTGTCTTACTAGTAGTTAATATAGCAGTATAGATAGGTTTCTATAATCTAATTGATTTATTCTATCTAGCTATTAGTTTATAAATAAAAAGCGGTAGATATCTTATGATTAGATCCTAGCTATAAGATTAGTAATCTCTAAAACTTAGAAGTAAATAACTTATCTCTATTAGATATAATTTCCTTTATTATTCTATATTAGCTAATAATTACCTATAGAAACTTATAGGTAAGGTCTTCTATAGTGCTAGACTCTATATATAGGATAAAGTATAAATACTTTATAAGTCTATTAATAATAATGAGGATACTATTATAGTGGACTTTAGTTATTAGTTCTTAGGACTTAAGTAACTTAGTAATAAAGTCTAATAAGATAGATTCCTATATAGTTTATAGCACTAGGAGTAGCTATATCTTACTATAAGGCTAATATCAGCTAGGTTTGCTTTTTATATAAACCTTATAGTCCCTAATTGCTAAAGATACTTCTTATTATATAGCTATTTTATTATGGTGTTATCTAATGCGTTTCTATGTCTTAGTTACGCCTTAGTGGCTATATGCGGGAGCAAAGTATATCTCCCTAATGGCTTTAGGAGATATCCTTCTAGTTGTGCTAGTCCTATCTCTTCTGGCCATTATTAAGAGTCTGGCTGCTAGCATAAAGTCTCCTTCCTTATCT